>NW_027095366.1:0-21436 GCF_029207755.1 Chamaea fasciata
GGGGGGGTCCCGTGGGAATTTGTGGGCTGGGGGCGTGGTCAGGCAAAGGGAGCGTGGCCACGGATCACGCCCACATTGCTCCAGCCAATGGGCGTGCGCGGCTTCCCAGACCCCAGCCAATAGGAGCGCGGCTCCCGTTGCCAGGCAACATGGGCGGCCCCACGCGCAGACCCAGCCGCGGCCTGGCCACGCCCACATCTCCATAAACAACTAATCAGAACAGCGCTTCCCCTGAGGCCCCGCCCACCACTTGACAGACAGCGCCTCCTACTAATAGCAGCGCACCTCACCCTTCCCGCCTCCCTCCCTCGGGCCTCCCAACCAACCAATAACAACGCGCCTTACAACCTCACCCCTCCCTCCCACCCAATCACCGCCCGCTTTACAAACCCCCACCAGCACCGCGGAGGCCCGGGCGGGAAGTCGGGGAGAGGCGGGAGAGCAGTTGACCAATAGCAAACCGCCTTACATCGCCTCTCGGTGCTTTCAACCAATAGCAGCGCGCGTTACATCGCCCGGCGGGCCGGGCTCGCTGAGGGGGGAGAGGTGGCGGCCATTTTGATCCGGGCGCCGTGAAGGGGCCGTGAGGGGCGGCCATGGAGGCCCGGCGGCTGCGGGTGCAGGAGCTGCGGGACGAGCTGGGCCGCCGAGGCCTGGACACCCGCGGGCTCAAGGCCGAGCTGGCCGAGAGGCTGCAGGAGGCGCTGGAGACAGAAGGAGCTCGGAGGGGGGACGCGGAGGGCCGATGTAAGTGGGGAGGGTGTGAGGGGATTCACCCGGTTCTGAGGGGAATGGGACCCCCGAAACTGCCGGGTCTGGGGGGATGGGACCCCCAAAACTGCCGGTTCTGGGGGGAATGGGACCCCCAAAACTCCCCCAGTTCTGAAGGGAATGGGACCCCCAAAACTGCCGGTTCTGGGGGGAATGGGACCCCAAAAGCCCCATTTCTGTGGCTCCTGTCCCCATTTCTGTGGCTCCTGATCCCCATTTCTGTGGCTCCTGATCCCCCATTTCTGTGGCTCCTGTCCCCATTTCTGTGGCTCCTGATCCCCCATTTCTGTGGCTCCTGTCCCCCCATTTCTGTGGCTCCTGATCCCCATTTCTGTGGCTCCTGATCCCCCATTTCTGTGGCTCCTGATCCCCATTTCTGTGGCTCCTCATCCCCCATTTCTGTGGCTCCTGATCCCCCATTTCTGTGGCTCCTGATCCCCATTTCTGTGGCTCCTGATCCCCATTTCTGTGGCTCCTGATACCCCATTTCTGTGGCTCCTGATCCCCCATTTCTGTGGCTCCTGATCCCCATTTCTGTGGCTCCTGATCCCCCATTTCTGTGGCTCCTGATCCCCCATTTCTGTGGCTCCTGTCCCCCCATTCCCCCCCACCTCCCCTCTCCCCATCTCTCATTCCTGGGGGTCTCCATCCCCAAATTTCCCCAAATCTCCTTTTTTCACCCCATTTTCCAGACCCCCTCGACAACCACAGCCACGAGGACCCCCAGGGGGGCTACCAAGACCCCCAGGACCCCCAGGGGGGCTACCAGGACCCCCAGGGTGGCCACCAGCCCTACCAGGGTCACCAGCCCCTGGCTGAGCCGGGCTACGAGAGGAGAGCTCTGGACCAGGAGAGCCCAGGTGGGGTTTTGGGGGAGGTTTGGGGAAAGTTTTGGGGGTCTCTGGGAACGTTTGGGGGTCACTGGGGAGTCTCTGGATGTATTTGGGGGGTCTCTGGGGAGTCTGGGGGTGTGTTTGGGGGGTCTGGGGGGAGTTTTGGGGGTCTCTGGGTGTTTTTGGGGGTCTCTGGGTGTGTTTGGGGGGTCTGGGGGGAGTTTTGGGGGTCTCTGGGTGTTTTTGGGGGTCTCTGGGTGTGTTTGGGGGGTCTGGGGGGAGTTTTGGGGGTCTCTGGGTGTTTTTGGGGGTCTCTGGGTGTGTTCGGGGTTCTGGGGGGAGTTTTGGGGGTCTCTGGGTGTGTTTGGGGGGTCTGGGGGAGTTTTGGGGGTCTCTGGGTGTTTTTGGGGGTCTCTGGGTGTGTTTGGGGGTCTGGGGGGAGTTTTGGGGGTCTCTGGGGAGTCCGGGGGTGTGTTTGGGGGTCTGGGGTAGTTTTGGGGGTCTCTGGGTGTTTTTGGGGGTCTCTGGGTGTGTTTGGGGGTCTGGGGGGAGTTTCGGGGGTCTCTGGGTGTGTTTGGGGGTCTCTGGGTGTTTTTGGGGGTCTCTGGGTGTGTTTGGGGGGTCTGGGGGGAGTTTTGGGGGTCTCTGGGTGTGTTTGGGGGTCTCTGGGGAGTCCGGGGGTGTGTTTGGGGGTCTGGGGGGAGTTTCGGGGGTCTCTGGGTGTGTTTGGGGGTCTCTGGGTGTGTTTGGGGGTCTGGTGGGAGTTTTGGGGGTCTCTGGGTGTTTTTGGGGGTCTCTGGGTGTGTTTGGGGGGTCTGGGGGGAGTTTTGGGGGTCTCTGGGTGTGTTTGGGGGGTCTGGGGGGAGTTTTGGGGGTCTCTGGTGTGTTTGGGGGTCTGGGGGGAGTTTTGGGGGTCTCTGGGTGTGTTTGGGGGTCTGGGGGGAGTTTTGGGGGTCTCTGGGTGTGTTTGGGGGGTCTGTGGTTCTATTTGAGGGTCTCAGGGTCTGTTTGGGGGTGTATTTGGGGGGTCTGGGGGACACTTTGGGGGGTTTGGGGGCGTTTTGGGGGTCACGGGGTGGTCTGGGTGTATCTGGGGGGTCGGGGGGGCATTTTGGGGGGTCCCTGGGGGTCTCTGGTTGTATTTGGGGGTCTGGGCTGGATTTTTGGGGGTCACTGGGGGGGCTGGGGGTGCATTTGGGGGGTCTCTGTCTCTGTTTGGGGGTCTCTGGGGGTCTGTGGGTGTGTGTGGGGGGTCTTTGGGGGTCTCAGGTTGTATTTGGGTGTGTCTGGGGCTGTTTTTGGGGTCTCTGGGGCCGGTTTTGGGGTCTCTGGGGCCGTTTTGGGGTCTCTGGGTGTGTCTGGGGCTGTTTTTGGGGTCTCTGGGGCT
This sequence comes from Chamaea fasciata, assembly GCF_029207755.1. Lineage (NCBI taxonomy): Eukaryota > Metazoa > Chordata > Aves > Passeriformes > Sylviidae > Chamaea > Chamaea fasciata. Next base: position 2,992 of record NW_027095366.1, read on the forward strand.
GTTTTTTGGGGTCTCTGGGGCCGTTTTGGGGTCTCTGGGTGTGTCTGGGGCTGTTTTTGGGGTCTCTGGGGCTGTTTTTGGGGTCTCTGGGGCCGTTTTGGGGTCTCTGGGTGTGTCTGGGGCCGTTTTTGGGGTCTCTGGGGCCGTTTTGGGGTCTCTCTATTCTCGGGGGTCTCCACACCGTGTCTCCCCCTCCCCCCGCAGAGCTGAACTCGAAGCCGGCCGAGCCCCCCCCCCGGCCCCGCCCCCTTGGCCCCGCCCCCCGCCTACCCCGCGGTCCCGCCCCCCGCCTTCGCCACGCCCCCTTTCCCCCTCCCCCCCTCCTCCCCCCGCCTTCCCCGCCCCTCCGGGGGGGGGCTACGCCGCCGCCCCTCCCCCTCCCTCGGCCTACCCCCCTAATTACCCCGCCCCGCCCCCTAATTACACAGCCCCGCCCCCTAATTACACAGCCCCGCCCCCTCCAAATTACAACGCCCCGCCCCCTCCAAATTACAACGCCCCGCCCCCTCCAAATTACAACACCCCGCCCCCTAATTACTCCGGGCCGCCCCCTCCCCCTTTCCCCACCCCCCCTCCTTACGCCGCCCCTCCCCCCGCGGGGGGGTTTGGAGGAGACCCCGCCCCCGCCCCGCCCCCCACGAGCCGGAAACGCCCCTTCGAGGAGAGGGGGCGGGGCTACTACGAGCACCGCCAGGAGAAGAGGTGAGGGGACCCCTCCCCCCCTCCCCGGGACCCCCAGAGCCAGTTTGGGGCTGGAGACCCCAGAGCCGGTTTGGGGGCTGGAGACCCCAGAGCCAGTTTGGGGGCTGGAGACCCCAGAGCCGGTTTGGGGGATGGAGACCCCAGAGCCGGTTTGGGGGATGGAGACCCCAGAGCCGGTTTGGGGGGCTGGAGACCCCAGAGCCGGTTTGGGGGATGGAGACCCCAGAGCCGGTTTGGGGGATGGAGACCCCAGAGCCGGTTTGGGGGGCTGGAGACCCCAGAGCCGGTTTGGGGCTGGAGACCCCAGAGCCGGTTTGGGGGATGGAGACCCCAGAGCCGGTTTGGGGGCTGGAGACCCCAGAGCCGGTTTGGGGGGCTGGAGACCCCAGAGCCGGTTTGGGGGATGGAGACCCCAGAGCCGGTTTGGGGGGCTGGAGACCCCAGAGCCGGTTTGGGGCTGGAGACCCCAGAGCCGGTTGGGGGGCTGGAGACCCCAGAGCCAGTTTGGGGGGCTGGAGACCCCAGAGCCGGTTTGGGGGATGGAGACCCCAGAGCCGGTTTGGGGGATGGAGACCCCAGAGCCGGTTTGGGGGGCTGGAGACCCCAGAGCCGGTTTGGGGGATGGAGACCCCAGAGCCGGTTTGGGGGATGGAGACCCCAGAGCCGGTTTGGGGGGCTGGAGACCCCAGAGCCGGTTTGGGGCTGGAGACCCCAGAGCCGGTTTGGGGGATGGAGACCCCAGAGCCAGTTTGGGGGCTGGAGACCCCAGAGCCGGTTTGGGGCTGGAGACCCCAGAGCCGGTTTGGGGCTGGAGACCCCAGAGCCAGTTTGGGGGATGGAGACCCCAGAGCCAGTTTGGGGGATGGAGACCCCAGAGCCGGTTTGGGGGGATGGAGACCCCAGAGCCGGTTTGGGGGGATGGAGACCCCAGAGCCGGTTTGGGGCTGGAGACCCCAGAGCCGGTTTGGGGCTGGAGACCCCAGAGCCGGTTTGGGGGGATGGAGACCCCAGAGCCGGTTTGGGGGGCTGGAGACCCCAGAGCCAGTTTGGGGGATGGAGACCCCAGAGCCGGTTTGGGGGATGGAGACCCCAGAGCCAGTTTGGGGGGATGGAGACCCCAGAGCCGGTTTGGGGCTGGAGACCCCAGAGCCGGTTTGGGGGCTGGAGACCCCAGAGCCGGTTTGGGGGATGGAGACCCCAGAGCCAGTTTGGGGGGATGGAGACCCCAGAGCCGGTTTGGGGCTGGAGACCCCAGAGCCGGTTTGGGGGCTGGAGACCCCAGAGCCGGTTTGGGGCTGGAGACCCCAGAGCCGGTTTGGGGGATGGAGACCCCAGAGCCGGTTTGGGGGGCTGGAGACCCCAGAGCCAGTTTGGGGGGCTGGAGACCCCAGAGCCGGTTTGGGGGGCTGGAGACCCCAGAGCCGGTTTGGGGCTGGAGACCCCAGAGCCGGTTTGGGGGATGGAGACCCCAGAGCCAGTTTGGGGGGCTGGAGACCCCAGAGCCAGTTTGGGGGGATGGAGACCCCAGAGCCAGTTTGGGGGGATGGAGACCCCAGAGCCAGTTTGGGGGGCTGGAGACCCCAGAGCCAGTTTGGGGGATGGAGACCCCAGAGCCGGTTTGGGGGGCTGGAGACCCCAGAGCCGGTTTGGGGCTGGAGACCCCAGAGCCGGTTTGGGGGATGGAGACCCCAGAGCCGGTTTGGGGCTGGAGACCCCAGAGCCGGTTTGGGGGATGGAGACCCCAGAGCCGGTTTGGGGCTGGAGACCCCAGAGCCGGTTTGGGGGGCTGGAGACCCCAGAGCCGGTTTGGGGCTGGAGACCCCAGAGCCGGTTTGGGGGATGGAGACCCCAGAGCCGGTTTGGGGGATGGAGACCCCAGAGCCGGTTTGGGGCTGGAGACCCCAGAGCCGGTTTGGGGGGCTGGAGACCCCAGAGCCAGTTTGGGGGATGGAGACCCCAGAGCCGGTTTGGGGGGATGGAGACTCCAGAGCCAGTTTGGGGGGCTGGAGACCCCAGAGCCAGTTTGGGGGATGGAGACCCCAGAGCCGGTTTGGGGGATGGAGACCCCAGAGCCGGTTTGGGGGGCTGGAGACCCCAGAGCCGGTTTGGGGGGCTGGAGACCCCAGAGCCAGTTTGGGGGATGGAGACCCCAGAGCCGGTTTGGGGGGCTGGAGACCCCAGAGCCGGTTTGGGGGATGGAGACCCCAGAGCCGGTTTGGGGGGCTGGAGACCCCAGAGCCGGTTTGGGGCTGGAGACCCCAGAGCCGGTTTGGGGGCTGGAGACCCCAGAGCCGGTTTGGGGCTGGAGACCCCAGAGCCGGTTTGGGGGATGGAGACCCCAGAGCCAGTTTGGGGGGATGGAGACCCCAGAGCCGGTTTGGGGGATGGAGACCCCAGAGCCGGTTTGGGGGATGGAGACCCCAGAGCCGGTTTGGGGGGCTGGAGACCCCAGAGCCAGTTTGGGGGATGGAGACCCCAGAGCCGGTTTGGGGGGCTGGAGACCCCAGAGCCGGTTTGGGGGATGGAGACCCCAGAGCCGGTTTGGGGGGCTGGAGACCCCAGAGCCAGTTTGGGGCTGGAGACCCCAGAGCCAGTTTGGGGCTGGAGACCCCAGAGCCGGTTTGGGGGATGGAGACCCCAGAGCCAGTTTGGGGGGATGGAGACCCCAGAGCCGGTTTGGGGGATGGAGACCCCAGAGCCGGTTTGGGGGATGGAGACCCCAGAGCCAGTTTGGGGGGATGGAGACCCCAGAGCCGGTTTGGGGGCTGGAGACCCCAGAGCCGGTTTGGGGGCTGGAGACCCCAGAGCCGGTTTGGGGGATGGAGACCCCAGAGCCGGTTTGGGGGCTGGAGACCCCAGAGCCGGTTTGGGGGATGGAGACCCCAGAGCCGGTTTGAGGGATGGAGACCCCAGAGCCGGTTTGGGGGGCTGGAGACCCCAGAGCCGGTTTGGGGGATGGAGACCCCAGAGCCGGTTTGGGGGATGGAGACCCCAGAGCCAGTTTGGGGCTGGAGACCCCAGAGCCAGTTTGGGGCTGGAGACCCCAGAGCCGGTTTGGGGGATGGAGACCCCAGAGCCAGTTTGGGGGGATGGAGACCCCAGAGCCGGTTTGGGGGATGGAGACCCCAGAGCCGGTTTGGGGGATGGAGACCCCAGAGCCAGTTTGGGGGGATGGAGACCCCAGAGCCGGTTTGGGGGCTGGAGACCCCAGAGCCGGTTTGGGGGCTGGAGACCCCAGAGCCGGTTTGGGGGATGGAGACCCCAGAGCCGGTTTGGGGGCTGGAGACCCCAGAGCCGGTTTGGGGGATGGAGACCCCAGAGCCGGTTTGAGGGATGGAGACCCCAGAGCCGGTTTGGGGGGCTGGAGACCCCAGAGCCGGTTTGGGGGATGGAGACCCCAGAGCCGGTTTGGGGGGCTGGAGACCCCAGAGCCGGTTTGGGGCTGGAGACCCCAGAGCCGGTTTGGGGGGCTGGAGACCCCAGAGCCGGTTTGGGGCTGGAGACCCCAGAGCCGGTTTGGGGGGCTGGAGACCCCAGAGCCGGTTTGGGGCTGGAGACCCCAGAGCCGGTTTGGGGCTGGAGACCCCAGAGCCGGTTTGGGGGGCTGGGGACCCCCAGATTTGGCGTTGGGACCCAGCCGTGACCCCAGATCCCCGTCCCTGGCCGCGCATTGGGTCCCTGTCCCCGTGTCTGTGTCCCCAGCGCTGTCCCATGTCCCCATGTCCCCAACGCCGTCCCCGTGTCCCCAGCGCTGTCCCATGTCCCTGTCCCCATGTCCCCAACGCCGTCCCCGTGTCCCCAGTGCCGTCCCCGTGTCCCCAACGCTGTCCCCTGTCCCTGTCCCCATGTCCCCAACGCCGTCCCCGTGTCCCCAACGCCGTCCCCGTGTCCCCAGCGCCGTCCCCGTGTCCCCAACGCTGTCCCCTGTCCCTGTCCCCATGTCCCCAACGCCGTCCCCGCGTCCCCAACGCCATCCCTGTGTCCCCAGGGCGCGCTCCCCGCAGCCGCCGGCCGAGGAGGAGGAGGACGACTTCGACGACTCCCTGGTGGCCGTGGACACCTGTGAGTGACCCCTCCCCCCCCTCAGAGGCCACCGAAGGCCGCCGGGGGAGGGGGAGGGGCGCGTCACCCACCGTCCCCTCGCTGTGTCACCTTCCCCAGACAACTGCGACCTGCACTTCAAGGTGGCGCGCGACAGGTACGGCGGGTACCCGCTGACCATCGAGGGCTTCGCCTACCTGTGGTCGGGGGCCAGGGCCACCTACGGCGCCCGGCAGGGACGGGTGTGCTACGAGATGAAGGTGACAGGGACACTGGGACACGGGGACACTGGGGACACTGGGGACACTGGGGACAGTGACAGTGACAGTGACAGGGCCACCTACGGTGCCCGGCAGGGACGGGTGTGCTACGAGATGAAGGTGACAGGGACACGGGGACACTGGGGACACTGGGGACAGTGACAGGGCCACCTACGGCGCCCGGCAGGGACGGGTGTGCTACGAGATGAAGGTGACAGGGACACGGGGACACTGGGGACACTGGGGACAGTGACAGGGCCACCTACGGCGCCCGGCAGGGACGGGTGTGCTACGAGATGAAGGTGACAGGGACACGGGGACACTGGGGACACTGGGGACAGTGACAGGGCCACCTACGGCGCCCGGCAGGGACGGGTGTGCTACGAGATGAAGGTGACAGGGACACTGGGACACTGGGGACACTGGGGACACTGGGACACTGGGGACAGTGACAGGGCCACCTACGGCGTCCGGCAGGGACGGGTGTGCTACGAGATGAAGGTGACAGGGACACGGGGACACTGGGGACACTGGGGACACTGGGGACACTGGGGACAGTGACAGGGCCACCTACGGCGTCCGGCAGGGACGGGTCTGCTACGGGATGAAGGTGACAGGGACATTGGGGACAGAGACAGGGACATGGGGACAGGTATTGGTGGCAGTGTCAGCCTCTGGTGACACTGCCAGCTCCCTGTGGCACTGCCACCCCGCTGTCCCCGCTGTCCCCCGCTGTCCCCAACGTTCCCGGTGTCCCCTCAGGTGATGGAGGAGATCTCGGTGCAGCACCTGCCGTCCTCGGAGCCCGACCCGCACGTGGTGAGAGTGGGCTGGTCCCTGGACTCGTGCAGCACCCAGCTGGGTATGTCCCCAATGTCCCCAATGTCCCCAAATGTCCCCACTGTCCCCAGTGTCCCCAATGTCCCCAAATGTCCCCACTGTCCCCAGTGTCCCCAGTGTCCCCACTGTCCCCAGTGTCCCCAATGTCCCCAATGTCCCCATTGTCCCCACTGTCCCCAGTGTCCCCATGTCCCCGTGTCCCCAAATGTCCCCAATGTCCCCAAATGTCCCCAGTGTCCCCAGTGTCCCCAATGTCCCCAATGTCCCCAAATGTCCCCGTGTCCTCAATGTCCCCAATGTCCCCAGTGTCCCCAATGTCCCCAGTGTCCCCAAATGTCCCCAATGTCCCCAGTGTCCCCAATGTCCCCAGTGTCCCCAAATGTCCCCAATGTCCCCAGTGTCCCCAGTGTCCCCAGTGTCCCCAGTGTCCCCATCAATGTCCCCAGTGTCCCCAGTGTCCCCAGTGTCCCCATCAATGTCCCCAGTGTCCCCAGTGTCCCCAGTGTCCCCAGTGTCCCCAGTGTCCCCATCAATGTCCCCAGTGTCCCCAGTGTCCCCAGTGTCCCCAGTGTCCCCATCAATGTCCCCAGTGTCCCCAGTGTCCCCAGTGTCCCCAATGTCCCCAATGTCCCCAGTGTCCCCAGTGTCCCCGTGTCCCCAAGTGTCCCCAGGTTTGGGGTCCTTGAAGGGAATTTTTTGGGAATTTTCTGGGAGTTTCAGGCCCACGATTTGGGATTCTGGGCTCCCTGGGGGGAACGTTCAGGAATTCTGTTCCCCCCGTGGACGATTTCGTGGTTTTGCCCAAAATCCCGTGGTTTTGCCCCAGGGGAGGAGCCGTTCTCCTACGGCTACGGCGGCACCGGCCGCAAATCCACCGAGGCCAAATTCCAGAGCTACGGGGACACCTTCGGCGAGAGCGACGTCATCGCCTGCCTGGCGGTCAGTCACGCACCTGGGCGCACCTGGGGACACACCTGGGGACACACCTGGGGACACCTGGGGACACACCTGGAGACACCTGGGCACACCTGGGGACACCTGGAGACACCTGGGGACACCTGGGGGGTCACAGACACACCTGGGGACATGGGGACCTTCGGTGAGAGCGACGTCATCGCCTGCCTGGTGGTCAGTCACGCACCTGGGCGCACCTGGGGACACTTGGGGACACACCTGGGGACACCTGGGGACACCTGGACACACCTGGGGGGTCATAGACACACCCGGGGACATGGGGACACCTGGGGACCTTCGGCGAGAGCGACGTCATCGCCTGCCTGGCGGTCAGTCACGCACCTGGGGACACCTGGGGACACTTGGGGACACACCTGGGGACACTGGGGACACCTGGGGGGTCACAGACACACCTGGGGACATGGGGACCTTCGGCGAGAGCGACATCATCGCCTGCCTGGCGGTCAGTCACACACCTGGGGACACCTGGGGACACCTGGGGACACACCTGGGGACACCTGGGGACACCTGGAGACACCTGGGGACACACCTGGGCACACCTGGGACACACCTGGGGACACCTGGGGACACCTGGGGGGGGTCATAGACACACCTGGGGACATTGGGGTCACCTGGGACAGCAGCTGGGTGGCCGGAGAGTGATTTCAGCAACCAGAGTGACCAGGACAGTGACCACAGAGTGACCAGAGTGACCACAGAGTGACCAGAGTGACCATTGAGTGACTACAGAGTGACCACAGTGTGACCAGGACAGTGACCACAGGGTGACCAGGACAGTGACCACAGGGTGACCACAGAGTGACCACAGAGTGACCACAGTGTGACCACAGAGTGACCAGTGAGAGTGACCAGAGTGACCATTGAGTGACCAGTGAGAGTGACCAGAGTGACCATTGAGTGACCACAGAGTGACCACAGAGTGACCAGGACAGTGACCACAGAGTGACCAGAGTGACCACAGAGTGACCACAGAGTGACCAGGACAGTGACCACAGAGTGACCACAGAGTGACCAGAGTGACCACAGAAGTTTTGGGAATTCGGAGATTCCGGGAATTTGAGATTTTGGGATTTGGGGAATTTTGGGATTTGGGGGATTTTGAGCTCCTGAGGTTCTGGGATTTGGGGAATTCTGAAGCTCTGGGACCTTGGGATTTTGGGATCCCGGGATTTTGGGATCCCGGGATTTTGGGATTCCAGGATTTTGGGATTCCGGGATTTTGGGATTCCAGGATTTTGGGATTCCAGGATTTTGGGATCCCGGGATTTTGTGATCCCGGAATTCTGGGATTCCAACCCCTGTAATTTCACGATTATGGAATTTTGCTCTCTTTTTTTCGATTTTTTGGGATTTTTTTGCCATTCCGGGATTTTTCGACTCTGGGGCTGCGGAATGTTGGGATCCCGTGACCCTGGAATTCTGGGATCCTGCGAATTTGTGATTCCGGGATTCCGGGATTTTAGGATTTTGTCATTTTCTGATTCCTTGACCCCGGTCAGTCGCCGTTTCTTGGCCGTTTGTCGTCGTTTTTTCACCGTTTTTCGCCAGTTTTTCACCATTTTTTTGCCCTTTATTCACCGGTTTTCACGGTTTTTCACCATTTTTCCACATTTTTCACCGTTTTCCACCATTTTCCACCAGTTTTTCACCATTTTTCACCATTTTTCACCATTTTTCACCATTTTTCACCATTTTTTCACGGCTTTCCACCATTTTTCGCCGTTTATTCACCGTTTTTCACCATTTTATGCCATTTTTTCACTGTTTTTCACCATTTTTGCCGTTTTTTCACCGTTTTTCACCATTTTTTCACCGTTTTTCACCATTTTCCTCCCTTTTTTCACCATTTTTCACCGTTTTTTTCCCCACCTTCCCCCTTTTTCCCCAGGACTTCGAGGCGGGCGAGGAGGTGGAGCTGTCCTTCCTGAGGAACGGGCACTGCCCCCCTTTTCCTCCCTTTTTTCCCCCTTTTCCTCCCTTTTTTCCCGTTTTCCACCATTCTTTCACCGTTTTTCACTGTTTCTCGCCATTTTTTGCCGTTTTTCTCCCTTTTTCCGCTGTTTTTTCACCGTTTTTTGCCATTTTTCATCGTTTCTCACTGTTTCGTCACCGTTTTCCGCCATTCTTTCACTGTTTTTCACCATTTTTTCACCGTTTCTCACCGTTTCTTGCCGTTTTTTCACTGTTTTTCTCCCTTTTTTCGCCTTTTTTCCCACTTTCCCCCTTTCTCCGCAGGACTTCGAGGCGGGCGAGGAGGTGGAGCTGTCCTTCCTGAAGAACGGGCGGTGGCAGGGCGTGGCGTTCCGCGTGCCCAAGGCGGCGCTGGCCGGCCGGGCGCTGTTTCCCCACGTGCTGGTCAAGAACTGCGCCGTGGAGTTCAACTTCGGCCAGCGGCCGGAGCCCTTCTGGCCGCTGCCGCCCGGCTACACCCTCATCCAGCACCTGCCGCTCGCACACAGGGACAGGGGCACGCTGGGGCCCAGGAGCAAGGCCGAGTGCGAGGTGGGGACACTGGGGACACCCTGGGGACACTGGGGACATCATGGGGACATTGGGGACATCCTGGGGACACAGGGACAGGGGCACGCTGGGGCCCAGGAGCAAGGCCGAGTGCGAGGTGGGGACACTGGGGACACTGGGGACACCTTGGGGACATTGGGGACACTTTGGGGACATCCTGGGGACACTGGGGACGCAGGGACAGGGGCACGCTGGGGCCCAGGAGCAAGGCCGAGTGCGAGGTGGGGACACTGGGGACACCCTGGGGACATCCTGGGGACACTGGGGACACCTTGGGGACATTGGGGACACCTTGGGGACACTGGGGACATGGGGACACAGGGACAGGGGCACGCTGGGGCCCAGGAGCAAGGCCGAGTGCGAGGTGGGGACACTGGGGACATCGGGGACACCCTGGGGACACTGGGGACACCTTGGGGACATTGGGGACACCCTGGGGACACTGGGGACATCCTGGGGACACTGGGGACATCAGGGACACCTTGGGGACATTGGGGACACCTTGGGGACATTGGGGACACCCTGGGGACACTGGGGACATCGGGGACACCTTGGGGACATTGGGGACACCTTGGGGACATTGGGGACATCATGGGGACACTGGGGACATGGGGACACAGGGACAGGGGCACGCTGGGGCCCAGGAGCAAGGCCAAGTGCGAGGTGGGGACACTGGGGACATCCTGGGGACGTTGGGGACACCTTGGGGACATCCTGGGAACATCCTGGGGACATTGGGGACATCCTGGGGACATTGGGGACATCATGGGGGGATTGGGGACACAGGGTCACAGGGACAGGGGCACGCTGGGGCCCAGGAGCAAGGCTGAGTGCGAGGTGGGGACATTGGGGACACTGGGGACACCTTGGGGACACCCTGGGGACATTGGGGACATTGGGGACACACTGGGGATGTCTTGGGGACGTCATGGGGACGTGGCCGTGGGGGCGTGTCCCATCCCCAAGGTGACGCTGGGATGTCCCCAGACCCTGCTGGGGTGGGGCCCAGGGACACTGGGGTGGCTCTGGGGGACACAGGGACCCCGAGGGGACACTGAGGTGACCCCGATGTCCCCGTTGTCCCCCAGATGCTGATGATGGTGGGGCTGCCGGCGGCGGGGAAGACGACGTGGGCGGTGAAACACGCGGCCGAGAACCCGGGCAAGAAATACAACATCCTGGGGACCAACGCCATCATGGACAAAATGAGGGTGAGGGGACACTGGGGACACCTTGGGGACATTGGGGACACCGGGGACATCCTGGGGACACCGGGGACATCCTGGGGACCAACGCCATCATGGACAAAATGAGGGTGAGGGGACATTGGGGACACCGTGGGGACACTGGGGACACCGGGGACATCCTGGGGACACCGGGGACATCCTGGGGACCAACGCCATCGTGGACAAAATGAGGGTGAGGGGACACCTTGGGGACACCGTGGGGACACTGGGGACACCGGGGACATCCTGGGGACCAACGCCATCATGGACAAAATGAGGGTGAGGGGACACTGGGGACACCTTGGGGACATTGGGGACACCGGGGACATCCTGGGGACACCGGGGACATCCTGGGGACCAACGCCATCATGGACAAAATGAGGGTGAGGGGACACCTTGGGGACACCTTGGGGACACCGTGGGGACACCGGGGACATCCTGGGGACCAACGCCATCATGGACAAAATGAGGGTGAGGGGACACCTTGGGGACACCGTGGGGACATTGGGGACACCGGGGACATCCTGGGGACACCGGGGACATCCTGGGGACACCGGGGACATCCGGGGACCAACGCCATCATGGACAAAATGAGGGTGAGGGGACACCTTGGGGACACCGTGGGGACACTGGGGACACCGGGGACATCCTGGGGACACCGGGGACATCCTGGGGACCAACGCCATCATGGACAAAATGAGGGTGAGGGGACACCTTGGGGACACCGTGGGGACACCGGGGACATCCTGGGGACACCGGGGACATCCTGGGGACACCGGGGACATCCTCGGGACACCAGGATGGCTCTGGGTGACACCGGGGTGACACTGGGTGACACCAGGGTGGCTCTTGGGGACACCGGGGTGACACTGGGAGACTCTGAGGTGACTCTGGGTGACACTGAGGTGACACCAGGTTGGCTCTGGGTGACACTGAGGTGACCCTGGGTGACACTGAGGTGGCTCTGGGCGTGTCACCGGTGTCCCAGGGGTGACAATGCCGATGTCACCTGGCTGTCACTGTCCCCAGGTGAGGGGGCTCAGGAGCAGCGGGGCTGGGCCGGACACTGGGATGGCGCTGGGGACACTGGGGTGACACAGGTGTGTCCCAGGTGTGTCCCAGGTGTGACACAGGTGTGTCACCTGTCGCAGGTGATGGGATTGAGGAGACAGAGGAATTACGCCGGGCGCTGGGACGTGCTGATCCAGCAGGGGGTGACACTGGGGTGACACGGGTGACACAGGTGTGACACAGGTGTGACACAGGTGTGTCACCTGTCGCAGGTGATGGGATTGAGGAGACAGAGGAATTACGCCGGGCGCTGGGACGTGCTGATCCAGCAGGGGGTGACACTGGGGTGACACGGGTGACACAGGTGTGACACAGGTGTGTCCCAGGTGTGACACAGGTGTGACACAGGTGTGTCACCTGTCGCAGGTGATGGGATTGAGGAGACAGAGGAATTACGCCGGGCGCTGGGACGTGCTGATCCAGCAGGCCACGCAGTGCCTGAACCGCCTCATCCAGATCGCCGCCAGGAAACGCCGCAACTACATCCTGGACCAGGTGACAACGGGGACATTCCTGGTCACTGTCACCTCCCCGGGGTCACTGTCTCCTCCCCGGGGTCACTGGGGTCACTGTCCCCATCCTGGACCAGGTGACAACGGGGACATTCCTGGTCACTGTCACCTCCCCGGGGTCACTGTCTCCTCCCCGGGGTCACTGGGGTCACTGTCACCTTCCTGGACCAGGTGACAACGGGGACATTCCTGGTCACTGTCACCTCCCCGGGGTCACTGTCACCTCCCCGGGGTCACTGGGGTCACTGTCCCCATCCTGGACCAGGTGACAACGGGGACATTCCTGGTCACTGTCACCTCCCCGGGGTCACTGTCACCTCCCCGGGGTCACTGGGGTCACTGTCCCCATCCTGGACCAGGTGACAACGGGGACATTCCTGGTCACTGTCACCTCCCCGGGGTCACTGGGGTCACTGTCCCCATCCTGGACCAGGTGACAACGGGGACATTCCTGGTCACTGTCACCTCCCCGGGGTCACTGAGGTCACTGTCCCCATCCTGGACCAGGTGACATGGGGACATCACTGTCACCTCCCTGACACCCCTGTCACCTCCCTGGGGTCACTGTCGCCTCCTTGACACCTCCCTGGGGACATTGTCCCCATCCTGGACCAGGTGACACTGGGGTCACTGTCACCTCCCCGGGGTCACTGGGGTCACTGTCCCCATCCTGGACTAGGTGACATGGGGACATCACTGTCACCTCCCTGACACCCCTGTCACCTCCGTGGGGTCACTGTCACCTCCTTGACACCTCCCTGGGGACATTGTCCCCATCCTGGAGCAGGTGACACTGGGGACATCAGGGACACCGTCTCCTCTTCCGGGAGGTTTTTTTCCTGTTTTTTTTTTTCCACAATTTTTCCCATTTTTTTCCCTTTTTTTCCCTTTTTTTTCCCCTTTTTTCCTGTTTTTTTGCCGTTTTAACCCAAATTTTCCCGTTTCCGTGGTTTTTCAGCCCAGGCCAACGTGTCTGGCTCGGCCCAGAGGAAGAAGATGCCGAATCCTCCTTTTTCAGAAAAATGGACTCAAAAATCACAAAACAATTGCTAAAAAATCCAAATTTTTCCCGTTTTTTCGCCGTTTTAACCCAAATTTTCCCGTTTTTCCCGTTTTTCACCCCAGACCAACGTGTACGGCTCGGCCCAGAGGCGGAAGATGCCGAATCCTCTTTTTCCAGGAAAATTGAGTAAAAAATCACTAAAAAATCACAAAAAAATCCGATTTTTCCCCTGTTTTTTCCCGTTTTTTCGCCGTTTTAACCCAAATTTTCCTGTTTCTGTGGTTTTTCACCCCAGACCAACGTGTACGGCTCGGCCCAGAGGAGGAAGATGCCGAATCCTCTTTTTCCAGGAAAATTGAGTCAAAAATCACAAAAAAATCGCTAAAAAATCCGATTTTTTCCCTGTTTTTTCCCGTTTTTTCACGGTTTTAACCCAAATTTTCCCGTTTTTCCCGTTTTTCACCCCAGACCAACGTGTCCGGCTTGGCCCAGAGGCGGAAGATGCCGAATCCTCTTTTTCCAGGAAAATTGAGTAAAAAATCACAAAAAAATCGCTAAAAAATCCGATTTTTTCCCTGTTTTTTCCCGTTTTTTCACCGTTTTAACCCAAATTTTCCCGTTTTTCCCGTTTTTCACCCCAGACCAACGTGTACGGCTCGGCCCAGAGGAGGAAGATGCCGAATCCTCCTTTTTCAGAAAAATGGACTCAAAAATCACTAAAACATCCCCCAAAACCCACAAAAAAATTGCTAAAAAATCAGATTTTTCCCGTTTTTTCCCGTTTTTTCGCCGTTTTAACCCAAATTTTCCCGTTTCTGTGGTTTTTCACCCCAGACCAACGTGTACGGCTCGGCCCAGAGGAGGAAGATGCCGAATCCTCTTTTTCCAGGAAAATTGAGTCAAAAATCACAAAAAAATCGCTAAAAAATCCGATTTTTTCCCTGTTTTTTCCCGTTTTTTCGCCGTTTCAACCCAAATTTTCCCGTTTTTCCCGTTTTTCACCCCAGACCAACGTGTACGGCTCGGCCCAGAGGAGGAAGATGCGCCCCTTCGAGGGGTTCCAGCGCAAGGCCATCGTCGTCTGCCCCACGGACCAGGAGCTGCGCGACCGAACCGTCAAACGCACCGACGAGGAGGGCAAGGACGTGCCCGACCACGCCGTGCTCGAGATGAAGGGTGCGGGAGTTTTGGGGAGAAAAACGGGGATTTTGGGGAAAAATCCGGGGAAAAAAAAAAACAAAAACGGGGAGGAAATGGGAAAAAATGGGGGAAAAACGGGGCAAAAATGGGATTTTTTGGTGATTTTTTAGTGGTTTTCTTGGGGGGGAAAAGCCCAGGAATTTTGGGGATTCTGGTGGAAATCCTGGGAATTTTGGAGGGAAGATCTAGGAGTTTTGGGAATTCTGGTGGGAAAAATAGGAATTTTGGGTGAAAAACCGGGAATTTTGGTGGAAAACAGGGAATTGTGGGGATTCTGGTAGAAAAAAAACCAGGAGTTTTGAGAGAAAAGCTGGGGATTTTGGTGAAAAAAACCAGAAATTTTGGTGTAAAAAATGGAAATTTTGGTGTAAAAAATGGGAATTTTGGGGGTTCTTGGGGGTTGGGAGCTGCAGGGATGAGGAGGACAAGGACGTGCCCGACCACGCCGTGCTCGAGATGAAGGGTGCGGGAGTTTTGGGGAGAAAAACGGGGATTTTGGGAAAAAAGGAAAAAAAAACGGGGCAAAAATACAAAAAAAAAATCTAGGGAAAAAATGGAAAAAAAAATCCCCAAAAAATCCTAAAAAATCCCCCAAAAATCCAAAAAAAAATCAAAAAAAAATCGTAAAAAAATCCAAAAAAATTCCTAAAAAAAATCCAAAAAAAATCCTAAAAAAATCCTAAAAAATCCCAAAAAATTCAAAAAAAAATCCTAAAAAAATCCAAAAAAATTCCAAAAAAAATCCCAAAAAAATTCCTAAAAAATTCCCAAAAAAATCCAAAAAAATCCCCAAAAAATCCAAAAAAAATCCCAAAAAAATCCCAAAAAAATCCAAAAAAATTCCTAAAAAAATCCCAAAAAAATCCCTAAAAAATCCAAAAAAAATCCTAAAAAAATCCCCAAAAAAATCCAAAAAAAATCCCCCAAAAAATCCCTAAAAAATCCCAAAAAAAAAATCTCAAAAAAATCCTAAAAAAATCCCAAAAAATCCCTAAAAAATCCCCAAAAAATCCAAAAAATATCCCAAAAAAATTCCAAAAAAATTCCCAAAAAATTCCCAAAAAATCCCTAAAAAATTCCCCAAAATTCCCAAAAAATCCCCCCCAAGTCCCCAAATGTCCCGACGCCCTCCCATCTTTTCCCACCCCCTCAGCCAACTTCACGCTGCCCGAGGCCGGCGACTTCCTGGAGGCCGTGCACTTCGTGGAGCTGCAGCGGCTCCTGATCCGGGGGAATTCGGGGATTTTCGGGGACCGGGAATTCCCGCTGGATTTGGGATGTCTCTAATGGCCCCGAATTCCAAAAAAATCCCAAAAAATTCCAAAAAAACCCCGAAAAAATCCCAAAAAAATCCAAAAAAAAATCCAAAAAAAATCGTAAAAAAATCCAAAAAAATTCCTAAAAAAATCCCAAAAAATCCAAAAAAAATCCCCCAAAAAATAAAAAAAAAAATCCCAAAAAATTCCTAAAAAATCCCAAAAAAATCCCAAAAAAATCCCCAAAAAATTCCAAAAAATTCCTAAAAAATCCCCAAAAAAATCCCCAAAAAAATCCTAAAAAATCCCCAAAAAATCCTAAAAAATCCCCAAAAATTCCAAAAAAAAATCCCCAAAAAAATCCAAAAAAATCCCAAAAAAATTCCTAAAAAATCCCAAAAAATTCCTAAAAAATCCCCAAAAAATTCCTAAAAAAATCCCCAAAAAATCCAAAAAAAATCCCCAAAAAAATCCAAAAAAAATCCCAAAAAAATTCCAAAAAAATCCAAAAAAAATCCCAAAAAAATTCCTAAAAAATCCCAAAAAATTCCCAAAAAATTCCCAAAAAATCCCTAAAAAATCCCCAAAAATTCCTAAAAAATCCCAAAAAAATTCCTAAAAAATCCAAAAAAAATCCAAAAAAAATCCCCAAAAAAATCCAAAAAAAATCCCAAAAAATTCCTAAAAAATCCCCAAAAAATCCCCAAAAAAATCCTAAAAAATCCCCAAAAAATCCAAAAAAAATCCCCAAAAAATCCTAAAAAAATCCCAAAAAAATCCTAAAAAATCCCAAAAAATCCCAAAAAAATCCCCAAAAAATTCCAAAAAATTCCTAAAAAATCCCCAAAAAAATCCCCAAAAAAATCCCCAAAAAAATCCCCAAAAAAATCCTAAAAAATCCCCAAAAAATCCTAAAAAATCCCCAAAAATTCCAAAAAAAATCCCCAAAAAAATCCAAAAAAATCCCAAAAAATTCCTAAAAAATCCCCAAAAATTCCTAAAAAATCCCCCAAAAATTCCTAAAAAAATCCCCAAAAAATCCAAAAAAAATCCCCAAAAAATCCTAAAAAAATCCCAAAAAAATCCTAAAAAATCCAAAAAAAAATCCCAAAAAATTCCTAAAAAATTCCCAAAAAATTCCCAAAAAATCCCTAAAAAATTCCCCAAAATCCCCCAAAAATCCCCCCCAACTCCCCCAAATGTCCCGACGCCCTCGCCATCTTTTCCCACCCCCTCAGCCAACTTCACGCTGCCCGAGGCCGGCGACTAAATTCCTAAAAATCCAAAAAAAATCCAAAAAAAATCCCCAAAAAAATCCAAAAAAAATCCCAAAAAATTCCTAAAAAATCCCCCAAAAATCCCCCAAAAAATCCTAAAAAATCCCCAAAAAATCCAAAAAAAATCCCCAAAAAATCCTAAAAAAATCCCAAAAAAATCCTAAAAAATCCAAAAAAAATCCCAAAAAATTCCTAAAAAATTCCCCAAAATTCCCAAAAAATCCCCCAACTGCCCCAAAATTCCAAAGCACTTCCCATCTTTTCCCCCCCCCTCAGCCAACTTCACGCTGCCCGAGGCCGGCGACTTCCTGGAGGCCGTGCACTTCGTGGAGCTGCCGCGGCTCCTGATCCGGGGGAATTCGGGGATTTTCGGGGACCGGGAATTCCCGCTGGATTTGGGATGTCTCTAATGGCCCCGAATTCCAAAAATCCAAAAAATTCCAAAAAAATACCCCGAAAAAATCCAAAAAAAAATCCAAAAAAATATCCAAAAAAAATTGTAAAAAAATCCAAAAAAAATTCCTAAAAAAATCCCAAAAATCAAAAAAAAATCCCCAAAAATTCCTAAAAAATCCCAAAAAATCCCTAAAAAATCCCCAAAAATTCCTAAAAAATCCAAAAAAAATCAAAAAAAAATCCCAAAAAATCCCTAAAAAATCCCCAAAAATTCCTAAAAAATCCCAAAAAAATTCCTAAAAAATCCCAAAAAAATCCAAAAAAAATCCCCAAAAAAAATCCCCAAAAAAATCCTAAAAAATCCCAAAAAATCCTAAAAAATCCCCAAAAATTCCAAAAAAAAAATCCCCAAAAAAAATCCAAAAAAATCCCAAAAAATTCCTAAAAAAATCCCAAAAAATTCCTAAAAAATCCCCAAAAAATTCCTAAAAAAATCCCAAAAAATCCAAAAAAAATCCCCAAAAAAATCCAAAAAAAATCCCAAAAAAATTCCAAAAAAATCCAAAAAAAAATCCCAAAAAAATTCCTAAAAAATCCAAAAAATTCCCAAAAAAATCCCAAAAAATCCCTAAAAAATCCCCAAAAATTCCTAAAAAATCCCAAAAAATTCCTAAAAAATCCCAAAAAAAATCCAAAAAAAATCCCCAAAAAAATCCAAAAAAAATCCCAAAAAATTCCTAAAAATCCCAAAAAAATCCCCAAAAAAATCCTAAAAATCCCCAAAAATCCTAAAAAAATCCCCAAAAATTCCAAAAAAAAATCCCCAAAAAAATCCAAAAAAATCCCAAAAAATTCCTAAAAAATCCCAAAAAATTCCTAAAAAATCCCAAAAAATTCCTAAAAAAATCCCCAAAACAAATCCAAAAAAAATCCCCAAAACAAATCCAAAAAAAATCCCAAAAAAATTCCAAAAAAATCCAAAAAAAATCCCAAAAAAATTCCTAAAAAATCCCAAAAAATTCCCAAAAAATTCCCAAAAAAATCCCTAAAAAATCCCCAAAAATTCCTAAAAAATCCCAAAAAAATTCCTAAAAAATCCCAAAAAAAATCCAAAAAAAATCCCCAAAAAAATCCAAAAAAAAATCCCAAAAAATTCCTAAAAAATC
>NW_027095367.1:0-21417 GCF_029207755.1 Chamaea fasciata
GACTGGGGGGGACTGGGGGGACTGGGGGGAACTGGGGGGACTGGGGGGGACTGGGGGGGGACTGGGATGAACTGGGAGGGCCTGGGTGAGTCTGGAGGATAATGGGGGAGAGTCATAGGATGACCCAGACCCCCGAGTGACCCCATAGAGTGACCCCGACCCCCGAGTGACCTCTTCCCCCGAGTGACCCCCGGAGTGACCCGAGTGACCCCAAATCTCGGCTCCCCGCAGGTCTGGGCTGGTCCTTGGCCTTCACGCCCTCGCTGGCCGCCGTGTCGCGCTGGTTCCCGCGGCGCCGGGCTCTGGCCACCGGCCTGGCCGTGTCCGGGGCCGCCGTGTCCGGCCCGGCGTTGTCCCCGCTGGTGCCGCTGGCCCTGGACGCGTTCGGCTGGCGCGGGGCGCTGCTGCTGCTGGCCGCCGTGTCCCTGCACATGGTGGCCGCCGGGGCCCTGCTGAGGCCGCCCAGGGCTGAGACGGAGCCCACAGAACCTCCAGGACCTTCTCCAGGACCTCCAGAACCTCCTCCAGGACTTCCAGACCCTTCTCCAGAACCACCAGAACCACCAGGACCTCCTCCAGGACCTCCAGAACCTCTGGAGAATTGTCCACACCTAACCCAGCTCCTCCTGCCCCCACCACGAGCTCCTCCAGAACCTCCAGACCCACCAGAACTTCCAGAACCTTTGAAGAACCCCCCGACCCTAACTTGGTTCCTCCAGCACCGCCCACCCCAAGCTCCTGCAGAACCCCCAGGACCTCCAGAACCTTCTCCAGAACCTCCAGACCCTCCTCCAGACCCTCCTGCGACCCCCCTCGGCCTCCCCCACCTCTTCCAGCACCGCCCACCCCGAGCCCCTCCAGGACCTCCAGGACCTCCAGAAACTCCTCCAGAACTTCCAGGACCTCCAGAACCTTCTCCAGAACCTCCAGGACCTCCAGAACCTTCTCCAGAACCTCCAGGACCTCCAGGACCTTTGAAGAACCCCCCAACCCTAACTTGGTTCCTCCAGCACCGCCCACCCCAAGCTCCTGCAGAACCTCCAGGACCTCCTCCAGAACCTTCTCCAGAACCACCAAGACCGTCAGAACCTTCTCCAGAACCTCCAGAACCTCCTCCGACCTACCTGGGCCTCCCCCACATCTTCCAGCACCGCCCACCCCCGACCTCCTCTGGACCCTCCAGAACCTCCAGGACCTCCAGAACCTCCTCCAGAACCTCCAGAACCTTCTCCGACCCACCTGGGCCTCCCCCACCTCTTCCAGCACCACCCACCCCGAGCTCCTCTGGACCCTCCGAAACCTCCAGGACCTCCAGAACCTCCTCCAGAACCTCCAGAACGTCCTCCGACCCACCTGGGCCTCCCCCACCTCTTCCAGCACCGCCCACCCCGAGCTCCTCTGGACCCTCCAGAACCTCCAGGACCTCCAGAACCTCCTCCAGGACCCCCAGGACCTCCAGAACCTCCTCCAGAACCTCCAGAACCTCCTCCGACCCACCTGGGCCTCCCCCACCTCTTCCAGCACCGCCCACCCCGAGCTCCTCTGGACCCTCCAGAACCTCCAGGACCTCCAGAACCTTCTCCAGGACCCCCAGGACCTCCAGAACCTCCTCCAGGACCCCCAGGACCTCCAGAACCTCCTCCAGAACCTCCTCCAGAACCTCCTCCAGAACCTCCTCCAGAACCTCCTGCCACCCCCCTGGGCCTCCGCCGCCTCCTCCGGCACCGACCCTTCCTCCGCTACGCCGCCGCCTTCGCCCTGCTGGACGCCGGCTACTACGTCCCCTTCGTGCACGGCGCGGCCCGCGCCCTGGAGCTGGGCCACGGCCCCGGCGCCGCCGGCCTGCTGACGGCCGTCACGGCCGCGGCCGACGGCTCGGGCCGCCTGCTGTCCGGCTGCCTGGCCGCCCGGCCCGGCGCCGCCCTGACCGCCCACCTGGCGCTTTGGGGCCGCGCTGACCGCCGCCGCCGCCATGCTGCTGCCCCTGGGCCGGGGTTTGGCCGCCCTGGGGACGCTCTGGGCCGCCTTCGGGCTCTGCGCCGGGGCCGTGGCGCCGCTGCAGTTCGCCGGCGTGGCCCAGGTGGTGGGCGCCGGCCGCGAGGGCCTGGCCCTGGGCCTCATGCAGATGGTGGAGAGCGTGGGGTCACTGCTGGGGCCGCCGCTGGCCGGTACGGAGCGGGGGTGGGTGGGGGGCTGGGGGGGTTTGGGGGGGATTTGGGAGGATTTGGGGGGATTTGGGGAGGATTTGGGGAGGATTTGGGGGGGATTTGGGGGGGATTTGGGGGGATTTGGGGGGGTTTGGGGGGATTTGGGGGGGATTTGGGGGAGTTTGGGGGGGATTTGCGGGATTTGGGGAGGATTTTGGGAGGATTTGGGGAGGATTTGGGGGGATTTGGGGAGGATTTGGGGGGATTTGGGGGAGTTTGGGGGGGATTTGGGGAGGATTTGGGGGGGATTTGGGGGGATTTGGGGGGGATTTGCGGGATTTGGGGAGGATTTTGGGAGGATTTGGGGAGGATTTGGGGGAGTTTGGGAGGATTTGGGGGGGATTTGGGGGAGTTTGGGGGGATTTGGGGGAGTTTGGGGGGGATTTGGGGGGGTTTGGGGGAGTTTGGGGGGATTTGGGGGAATTTTGGGGTGATTTGGGGGGATTCGGGGGTGAATTTGGGGACATTTGGGGGTGACCCGGGGTCTTTAGGAGGGATCCGGGGGTGAATCTCGGGGGGATTCGGGGGGTCCCAGCTGAGTTCCCCGACCCCTCCCCACCCTCGCGCTCATTTATTTTGGGGGGGCGGGGTTTGTTCCAGACCCTCAATCCCAACCCTCCCCCTCCCCCGTTTCCCCTCCCCCCCCCCAGGGTGGCTCCGTGACGTCACCGGCGACTTCGGCCTCTCCTTCGTGGTGGCCGGAGCCTTCCTCACCGCCAGCACCCTCCTCATCCTCACCGTGCCCCCCGCGCCCCCCCGGCGCCCCCCAAAATCTCCCCTTTG
Source organism: Chamaea fasciata (assembly GCF_029207755.1). Lineage (NCBI taxonomy): Eukaryota > Metazoa > Chordata > Aves > Passeriformes > Sylviidae > Chamaea > Chamaea fasciata. The sequence continues at coordinate 2,991 of NW_027095367.1, forward strand.
ACGGGCGGCCCTAGACACCCCAATGGAGGGAGGGGGACCCCAAAAATGACCCGGGGGGGTCGGTTCTAGGTCACACATTTGGGGGTCGCCGATTTTGGGGGTCACCGATTTGAGGGGTCGGTTCTAGATCAGAACTTGGGGGGGGTCGGTTCTAGATCAAAATTTGGGGGATGAGAATTTGGGGGGGGTCGGTTCTAGGTCACACATTGGGGGGGGTCGCCGATTTTGGGGGGTCACGATTTGGGGGGGCGGTTCTAGGTCACCGATTTTGGGGGGGGGGTCGGTTCTAGGTCCCCGATTCCCCCCCAGTTTTGGGGGGTCAAACATTGAGGGGTCGGTTCTAGATCAGAACTTTTTTGGGGGGTCGGTTCTAGGTCACGAACTTTGGGGTCGAGATTTGAGGGGTCGGTTCTAGATCAGAATTTTGGGGATCAGAATTTGGGGGCGGGGTCGGTTCTAGGTCACTCCTTTGGGGGTCCCCCAGTTTAGGGGCGGGGTCATTTCCAGGGCTCGGTTCCAGATCACCCCCCCACCCACCCCCCAAAAAAGGAAATTTTGGCAAAGGTCACGCCGAGGTCAAGCCGAGCCTTTATTCCATTGGCTGCTGCCCCAAGAGGGGGCGTGTCTTTTGCCTTGGGGGCGTGGCTAAAGGGTGGAGTGTTTGGGGGGCGGGGCCCGGGCCAGTTTCTCGGGGTGGTCCGAGGCCATCAGGGAGATGTCGCGGAAGATGTCGAGGTAGGTGTCGTCACCTGGGGGGAGGGACCCCAAAGTTGGGACCCCCAGATCCAGGGGTGCGCCCCAAAGCCGGAGATTCCAGCCCGGAATCCAGGAGTACATCCCGAAATCCAGGGATTGCACCCCAAAATCCGGGAATTTCACCCCGAAATCCAGGAATTGCACCCCGAAATCCAGGAATTCCACCCCAAATCCAGGAATTGCACTCCGAAATCCAGGAATTCCACCCAAAATCCAGGAATTGCACCCCGAAATCCAGGAATTCCACCCAAAATCCGGGAATTTCACCCCAAACCCAGCAATTCTACCCCGAAATCCAGAGATTCCACCCCAAAATTCCCAGGGGAACCCTCCCAAATCCAGGGATCCCCCCCAGAATTCCCAAGGGGACCCTTTAAGTCCAAGGATCCCCACCAAAATCCAGGAATTTCACGCCAAAATCCAGAGATTCCATCCCAAAAATTCAGGGATTCCATCCCAAAATTCCCACAGATCCCCCCCCAAAATCCCAGAGCCCCCCCAAATCCCAGGACCCCCCAAAATCCCAGAGCCCCCCCAAATCCCAGAGCCCCCAAAATCCCAGAGCCCCCCCAAAATCCTAGGAGCCCCCAAATCCCAGGACCCCCCAAATCCCAGGACCCCCCAAAATCCCGGGACCCCCCAACTCACCGCTCTGTCCCTGGGCCACCTCCAGCTCTCTCATCTTGGCCAATCGCAGCCTGGAGTGGGTGGGGGACAGAATTTGGGGGGAGGGGGGTCAGGTTTGGGGTGTCCCCCCCGTCCTCCTCCGGCCCCTCCCCCCGGCACCCAAGGGCGCCCCCCCGGGGGTCTCACAGGGTGACGATGTCGGCGTTGGCCAAGTCCATGGCGATGGTCAGGGGGTCTCTCCCGTCGGCGTCCACCGCGTTGAGGTCGGCGCCCCGCTTCAGGAACAGGCAGGCCAGGCTGCGGGTTGGGGACAGGGGGAGGGGGGGACACAGCCCTCCCCCACCCAGGGGACGTTTTTCGGGGACGTTTTTTGGGGTCAGGGGGGACGCGGGGATTTGAAGGGATGGCGTGAGGTTGGGGTCACCCATCCAGGTGCTGACCGAGGTGGGGCCTGCTTAGCTTCCAGTGGGGAAAACTGTGCTGGGGATGCCCCCCCCTCCCCCCCAAAAAAAGGAGATTTTTGGGGGGGTTTTGAACCCCCCGAAAAGGGAAAAGGGTCCCCCCAAGGGAGGAGGGACACCCAGAAATGGGATTGGGACTGTCGGAAGGGGAAAGGGATGCCAAGAATGGAGTAGGGATTCTCAGAAACGGAATAGAGACTCCCAAAAATGGGATAGGGTCCCAAAAACGGGATAGGGACCCCAAAAATGGAATGGGGTCCCCCAAAAATGGGATAAGGTCCCCCAAAAATGAAATGGGGACCCCCAAAAATGGGATAGGGTCCCGAAAATGGGATAAGGGACCCCAAAAATGGAATGGGGTCCCCCAGAAATGGAATGGGGTCCCCAAAAAATGGAATGGGGTCCCCAAAAATGGAATGGGGTCCCGAAAATGGGATAGGGTCCCGAAAATGGAATGGGGTCCCAAAAATGGGATAAGGTCCCCCAAAAATGGGATAGGGACCCCAAAAATGGAATGGGGTCCCCCAAAAATGGAATGGGGTCCCCAAAAAATGGAATGGGGTCCCAAAAATGGGATAGACTCCCAAAAATGGGATAGGGACCCCCCAAGGGAATAGGGACCCCCAATACTGGAAGAGAAACGCCCTAAAGGGAAGAGGTGCGGCCCAAGGGAACAGCGACTCCCCCCCCCCCCAAAGGGATTTAGGTGCTGCCCCCAACCAGCAACACCCCAAAACTGGAACAGGGACCCCCCGAAAAGGGGAAACAGAGACCCCTAAAAAACCCAGGACCCCCGAAATGAAATAAACCGCTCCCAAAAAGCCCTGTGCGAGCGAACCCCCTTCAAATAAAGCCGTTCGGGTCACCCATCCACGCCCTGAGCAGGGCAGACCCTGCTTAGCTCCGCCCACAGCCGCTTTAGGGGGGACAACCGCCGCCATTCACCCAATGGCGGTGACCTCAGGGCCTTCTTCCCAGTCCATCCCAGTCCATCCCAGTCCATCCCAGTCCCTCCCAGTCCATCGCAGTCCATCCCAGAACCTCCCAGTCCATCGCAGTCCATCCCAGAACCTCCCAGTCCATCCCAGTCCATCCCAGTCCATCCCAGTCCATCGCAGTCCATCCCAGTCCCTCCCAGTCCATCCCAGAACCTCCCAGTCCATCCCAGTCCATCCCAGTCCATCGCAGTCCATCGCAGTCCATCCCAGTCCATCCCAGTCCATCCCAGTCCCTCCCAGTCCATCCCAGTCCATCCCAGTCCCCTCTCAGTCCATCCCAGCACCTCCCAGTCCATCCCAGTCCCTCCCAATCCATCCCAGTCCCTCCCAGTCCATCCCAGTCCCTCCCAGTCCATCCCAGAACCTCCCAGTCCATCCCAGAACCTCCCAGTCCATCCCAGTCCCTCCCAATCCATCCCAGTCCCTCCCAGTCCATCCCAGAACCTCCCAGTCCCCTCCCAGTCCCCTCCAAGTCCCTCCCAGTTGCTCCCAGTTTCTCCCAGTCCCCTCGCAGTCCATCCCAGTCACTCCCAGTCCGTTCCAGTCCACTCCCAGGCCCTCCCAGTCACTCTGAGTCACTCCCAGTCCATCCCAGTCCCCTCCCAGTTGCTCCCAGTTCGTCCCAGTTGCTCCCAGTCCCCTCCCAGACCCTCCCACTCCCTTCCCAGTCCATCCCAGTCCATCCCAATCCCTCCCAGTCCCCTCCCAGTTTCTCCCAGTCCCCTCCCAGTTCCCTCCCAGTCTCTCCCAGTTGCTCCCAGTCGCTCCCAGTCCCCTCCCAGTGCTCACCCAGTGTGGCCCAGCATGATGGCGTGGTGCAGCGGGCCCCGGCCCTGGCTGTCGCTCTGGTTGACGCTGGCTCCGTTCTGCAGCAGGAACTCGCAGGCCAGCAGGGAATTCTCGGGGGGAAAAAAAAAAGGGGAGGGGGACAAATTTAGGGACCCCCCCCCCGAACCCGAGGCCACCCTCCCCGCGGCCCCCAGTTTACCACGGCCACGGCCTCCAGCAGCGGGGTGCGGTTGCTCTCGGCGGAGTTGACCCAGCCGGGGTCGGCGCCGTGGGCCAGGGCGTCGGCCATGGTGGGCAAGCGGCGCCGCCGGGCGGCCCAGAAGAGCAGAGCGCCGGGGTGCAGGCAGGGGGCGCCCTCGGGGTCACAGGGCTCTGGGGGCGGAGCTTCGGGACACGCCCGCTCGGTGTGAGACGCGCCCACCGTCATGGCGGCCACCCCCAGCAAAGAGATGCAGGGAGCGGGTTGTGTTGTAAGCCACACCCACCCGCTGCAGGACACGCCCACAAGCCCAGGGTGCGCCCACCGGGTCACGTGGCTCTGGGGGCTGGGCTTAAGGACACGCCCATTTGGTGAAAGGCACGCCCATCTCCAAGGAAGACGAGCCCACCATCATGGCGGCCACCCCCGTGATAAGAGTGGTGGGGAAGCGGTTGGCTGATAAGACACGCCCAACCACTGGAGGACACGCCCACAACCCCGGGGTGTGATCTCAGAGTCACACAGCTCTGGGGGCGGAGCTTCGGGGCACGCCCATCCCCAAGAAAGACACGCCCACCAACATGGTGGCCAGCGCCCAACAGAGAGTGGCTGGGAGGTGGTTGGGTCACAAGCCACGCCCACCAGCAGGAGGTCATGCTGGCAATTAAGCTCCACCCACCAAGGTGCAAGCCCCACCCCTTGGTTGAGCCACGCCCACAACTCATGAACCAGCCTATCAAAACCCACGCTCCTGCAAAAGCTACGCCCCAGTGCAAGCCACGCCCCTAAACCACACCCAAATTATTAATCGCTAATTAACAATGGAAATTCCACCCGCTCAATTAAGCCCCTCCCTTTTGTACAAAGCCCCACCCCTTCACACCCAGACACGCCTCTTTCCACCAGACCACGCCTCTTTAAAACAAGCCCTGCCCCTTTTATACAACCTGTTTCACATCAAGCCCCGCCCCTTCATGCAAACAATACATTTTCTTACGCCCCTCCCCTTTACGCACAACCACGCCCCATTCACGCCAAACCCTTCACACCAAGCCACTCCCCCTCCACAAGCCCCACCCCTTCTAAATCAAGCCCCACCCAGCCCTTTCCCACCAGGCCCTGCCCCTTTAAAACAAACCCCACCCACTTCACATCAAACCACGCCCTTTCCCCCCCCACACCTCACCTGCATTGGGGCCGGCCCGAGGGGCGGGGTCCGACCGGGGGGCGTGTCCCTGGCGCGAGGGGCGTGGCCGGGGGGCGTGGCCGGGCACGCCCCGCAGGAATTTCTTCTCCACGTACTTGGCGCGGATCCAACCCTCGCGCTGGGCCCTGGGGGGACATCGGGGGTCCTGGGGGGGCCTGGGGGGGATTTTGGGGGGTCCTGGGGGGGATTTTGGGGGGTCCTGGGGAGGTTTGGGGGGTCCTGGGAGGATTTTGGGGGGTCCCGGGGGGATTTTGGGGGGTCCCTGGGGGGGTTTGGGGGGTCCTGGGAGGATTTTGGGGGGTCCCGGGGGGATTTTGGGGGGTCCTGGGGGGGTTTGGGGGGTCCTGGGAGGATTTTGGGGGGTCCCGGGGGGATTTTGGGGGGTCCTGGGGGGGTTTGGGGGGTCCTGGGAGGATTTTGGGGGGTCCCGGGGGGGTTTGGGGGGTCCTGGAGGGGGTTTGGGGGGTCCTGGGGGGGATTTTGGCGGCTCCTGGGGGAGATTTTGGGGGGTCCTGAGGGGTTTTAGGGTCCCTTTGGGGTTTTTGGGGTCCCTTCGGTTTTTTGGGGTCCCCTTTGGGGTTTTGGGGTCCCCTTTTTGGGGGTCTCACCGCGAGCAGCCCGGCGGGGGTCTCTTCACCCCCATCTCCTCCACCCGCGCCTCGTAGATCCCGTTCAGCGCCCGGTTCCCCAGGGCGCACATCAGCTGGGGGGGACCCCAAAATGTCACCCCAAAAACCAACGGGACCCCAAAATGTCACCCCAAAACCAACGGGACCCCAAAATGTCACCCCAAAAACCCCGGGGACCCCAAAATGTCACCCCAAAACCAACAGGACCCCAAAATGTCACCCCAAAACCCCCCGGGACCCCAAAATGTCACCCCAAAACCAACGGGACCCCAAAATGTCACCCCAAAACCAACGGGACCCCAAAATGTCACCCCAAAAACCCCGGGACCCCAAAATGTCACCCCAAAACCAACGGGACCCCAAAATGTCACCCCAAAAACCAACAGGACCCCAAAATGTCACCCCAAAAACCAACAGGACCCCAAAATGTCACCCCAAAACCCCCCGGGACCCCAAAATGTCACCCCAAAAACCCTGGGGACCCCAAAATGTCACCCCAAAAACCCCCCGGGACCCCAAAATGTCACCCCCAAAACCCCCCGGGACCCCAAAATGTCACCCCAAAACCAACAGGACCCCAAAATGTCACCCCAAAACCAACGGGACCCCAAAATGTCACCCCAAAAACCCCGGGACCCCAAAATGTCACCCCAAAAACCCTGGGGACCCCAAAATGTCACCCCAAAACCCCCCGGGACCCCAAAATGTCACCCCAAAACCAACGGGACCCCAAAATGTCACCCCAAAAACCCCGGGACCCCAAAATGTCACCCCAAAAACCAACAGGACCCCAAAATGTCACCCCAAAAACCCCCGGGACCCCAAAATGTCACCCCAAAACCAACAGGACCCCAAAATGTCACCCCAAAAACCCCCGGGACCCCAAAATGTCACCCCCAAAACCCCCCGGGACCCCAAAATGTCACCCCCAAAACCCCCCGGGACCCCAAAATGTCACCCCAAAACCCCCCGGGACCCCAAAATGTCACCCCAAAAACCCCGGGACCCCAAAATGTCACCCCAAAACCAACAGGACCCCAAAATGTCACCCCAAAACCCCGGGACCCCAAAATGTCACCCCAAAAACCCCGGGACCCCAAAATGTCACCCCAAAACCAACAGGACCCCAAAATGTCACCCCAAAAACCAACAGGACCCCAAAATGTCACCCCAAAACCAACGGGACCCCAAAATGTCACCCCAAAACCAACGGGACCCCCAAACCCACCCTGGGATCCCCTGAGACCCCCAAACCCACCCAAAATCCCCCCAAAACCCCTCAGGACCCCCCAAAATCTCCCCAAATTCCCCCACAATCCCCCCAGACCAACCAAAACCCCTCAGGACCTCCCCAAATCCCCCCAAAATCCCCCCTGAGACCCCCCAAAACTCCCCAAAATCCCCCAAGGGCCCCCCCCAAACCCCACAGGACCCCCCCAAAATCCCCAAAATCCCCCCAAATCCCCCAAGGGACCTCCCAAAAAACCCCCAAATCCCCCCAAAACCCCTCAGGACCCCCCAAAATCTCCCCAAATTCCCCCACAATCCCCCCTGAGCCCCCAAAATCCCCCCCAAAACCCCCCAAAACTCCCCAAAATCCCCCCTGCCCCCCCCCAAACCCCACAGAACCCCCCAAAATCCCCCAAAATCCCCCAAAATCCCCCCAAATCCCCCCCCAAAGCCCCTCCCAGTAGCTCCCAGTAGCTCCCAGTAGCTCCCACCAGGAGTCGAGGGTGAGCGAACGAACCTTGGAGAAATGAACCCCGAGACTCCTGCGGGGTTCGGGGGGCTCAGGGGGGACCCCAAAACCCGCCCGGGGCCGGGAAAGGCTTGGGGGGCATTTGGGGGGTTTTGTCGTCAGTTTTTGGGGTTTTTGGGGTTTTTTGGGGTTTTTTTTGTCGTTTTTGGGGTTTTTTTGGGGTTTTTGGGGTTTTTTGGGGGTTTTTTTGTCATCGTTTTTTGGGGTTTTTGGAGTTTTTTGGGTTTTTTTTGTCATCTTTTTTGGGGTTTTGGGGGTTTTTTGGTTTTTTTTTCATCGTTTTTTGGGTTTTTTTGGGGTTTTTGGGTTTTTTTGGGGTTTTTTTTTCGTTTTGGGGGTTTTTTGGGGTTTTTTGGGTTTTTTGGGGGTTTTTTTTGTCGTTTTTGGGTTTTTTTTTGGGGTTTTTGGGGTTTTTTGGGGGTTTTTTTGTCATCGTTTTTTGGGGTTTTTGGGGTTTTTTGGTTTTTTTTTTTCATCGTTTCTGGGGTTTTTTGGGGGTTTTTTTCGTCGTTTTTTGGGGGGTTTTGGGGTTTTTTGGGTTTTTTTTCATCGTTTTTTGGGGTTTTTGGGGTTTTTTGGGGTTTTTTGTCATCGTTTTTTGGGGTTTTTTGGGGGTTTTGGGGTTTTTTTGGGTTTTCTTTCGTCGTTTTGGGGGTTTTTTGGGGTTTTTTTGTCATCGTTTTTTGGGGTTTTTTGGGGTTTTTGGGGTTTTTTGGGTTTTTTTGGTTTTTTTTTTTCATCGTTTTTTGGTTTTTTTGGGGTTTTTTGGGTTTTTTGGGGTTTTTTTTTCGTCGTTTTTTGGGGTTTTGGGGTTTTTTTTGGGGTTTTTTTGGGGGGTTTTTTTTGTCGTTTTTTGGGGGTTTTGGGGGGATTTTCTTGATCTTTTTACGGAGTTTTGGGGGGTTTTTTTCGCTTTTTTGGGGGGATTTTTGGCGTTTTTATGGAATTTTTGGGGGGGTTTGGGGTATTTTTTGTCGTTTTTTGGGGTTTTTTGGGGGGTTTTTTTGGGGGGGTTTTGATCTTTTTACGGAATTTTGGGGTTTTTTTTCGCTTTTCGGGGGGATTTTCGGCATTTTTATAGAATCTTTTGGGGTTTTTTTCGTCGCTCTTTTGGGGGTTTTTGGTCTTTTTACGGAATTTTTGGGGTTTGGGGGTTTTTTTTTTCGGTTTTCTGGGGGTTTTTGCCATTTTTATAGAATTTTTTGGGTTTTTTTGGGGTTTTTTTTTCATCGTTTTTCTGGGGAGTTTTTGGTCTTTTTCTGGGGAATTTTTGGGGGGTTTTGAGGGGCGGAGTTTTGGGGGTTTTCATGGAATATTTTTTTTTTTTTTAATAGGGGGGAAATTGTTATTCCAAGGACAATTTGGGGGTTTTTGGGGTGCCCCACCTGGGGATGCCCCAGCACTGGCTGCACGGGGCGAGGCCACATTTGGGATTTTAATGGGATTTTAATGGGATTTTTTTGATTTTAATGGGATTTTTTTGATTTTAATGGGATTTTTTGGATTTTGATGTGATTTTTATGGGGGTTTTTTGGATCTTTATTGGATTTTTTCGGGGATTTTTTTATTCCAGGAATATTTGGGGGTTCAGGGGCGGGTTTGGGGGGCCCCACCTGTGGATGCCCCAGCACTGGCTGTACAGGGTGAGCTTTGTCTGCCCAATAACGGGACTTTAATGGATTTTTTTTGATTTTAATGGGATTTTTTTGATTTTGATGTGATTTTTATGGGGTTTTTTGGATCTTTATGGGATTTTTTTCGGGGATTTTTTTATTCCAGGAATATTTGGGGGTTCAGGGGCGGGTTTGGGGGGCCCCACCTGTGGATGCCCGAGCACTGGATGCACAGGGTGATGCCCAGGTTGACGCTGGCCCACTCGGGCCGGGGCTCCCGGCAGTCGCAGCACGTCCCGTTCCCCTCCAGCCCCAAAACCGCCCCCAGCACCGGGGGGGGGCCCGGGGGGGACCCCGACAGCGACCACGAGCGCTCGGGGGGCTGCGGGGGGACAGGAAACAATCGGGGGGGGGGGGGTTGGGATCGTTTTAGGGGGGATTTGGGGGGATTTGGGATCGTTCTGGGGGGATTTGGGATCGTTTTGGGGAGGTTTTGGGGGGATTTGGGGGATTTGGGGGGATTTGGGGGATTTTGGGGGGATTTTGGGGGGATTTGGGATCATTTTGGGGGATTTGGGAGATTTTGGGGGGATTTGGGGGATTTGGGGGGATTTTTTGGGGGATTTGGGACCGTTCTGGGGGAGGTTTTGGGAGATTTTGGGGAATTGGGGGATTTGGGGGATTTGGGATCGTTTTTGGGGAGGTTTCGGGGGGGGATTTGGGTGATTTGGGGGGGATTTGGGATCGTTTTGGAGGGATTTGGGGGGAATTTGGGTGATTTGAGGGATTTGTGATCGTTTTTCTGGGGGTATTTTGGGGATATTTAGGGACGAATTTTTGGTATATTTTGGGGATATTTAGGGACGGATTTTTGGGATATTTTGGGGATATTTTCGGGTGGATTTTTGGGATATTTTGGGGATATTTTCGGGTGGATTTTTGGGGTATTTTGGGGATATTTTCGGGACGGTTCTGGGGGCGTTTTCGGGGCACCCACCTGGCCCGGGGGGGGCTCGGGGGGGCTCTGGCCGTAGGCGCTGGCGATGCCGCTCTGGACGGCGCTGAGCCACCGCCGCTGCCCCCCGCCCGAGTCCGCCTGCAGGACACACGACCTGGGGGCGAGAGATGCACTGGGGGGTCCCCGGAGGGGTTGGGGACCCCCAGGGGAGATTTGGGGGTTTGGGGGGAGATTTGGGGATTTTTGGGGGAGATTTGGGGATTTTTGGGGGAGATTTGGGGGTTTGGGGGGAGATTTGGGGATTTTTGGGGGAGATTTGGGGATTTTTGGGGGAGATTTGGGGGTTTGGGGGGAGATTTGGGGATTTTTGGGGGAAATTTGGGGGTTTGGGGGGAGATTTGGGGATTTTTGGGGGAAATTTGGGGGTTTGGGGGGAGATTTGGGGATTTTTGGGGGGAGATTTGGGGATTTTTGGGGGGAAATTTGGGGATTTTTGGGGAGATTTGGGGATTTTTGGGGGAGATTTGGGGGTTTGGGGGGAGATTTGGGGATTTTTGGGGGAGATTTGGGATTTTTGGGGGGAGATTGGGGGTTTGGGGGGGGATTTGGGGATTTTTTGGGGGAGATTTGGGGATTTTTGGGGGAGATTTGGGGGGTTTTGGTGGAGATTTGGGGATTTTTGGGGGAGATTTGGGGGGTTTGGGGGGAGATTTGGGGATTTTTGGGGGGGAGATTTGGGGGTTTGGGGGGAGATTTGGGGATTTTTGGGGGAGATTTGGGGGTTTTGGTGGAGATTTGGGGGTTTTTGGGGGAGATTTGGGGATTTTTGGGGGAGATTTGGGGGTTTGGGGGGAGATTTGGGGATTTTTGGGGGGAGATTTGGGGATTTTTGGGGGAAATTTGGGGATTTTTGGGGAGATTTGGGGATTTTTGGGGGGAGATTGGGGGTTTGGGGGGGGATTTGGGGATTTTTGGGGGGAGATTTGGGGTTTTGAGGGGGATTTGGTGGATTTTTGGGGGGAGATTGTGGGGATTTTTGGGGGTGATTTGGGGATTTTGGGGGGAGATTGGGGGTTTGGTGGAGATTGGGGGTTTTGGGGGGGATTTGGGGTTTTGGGGGGGGATTTGGGGGTTTGGGGGGAGATTTGGGGTTTTGAGGGGGGATTTGGGGGTTTTTGGGGGGGATTTGGGGTTTTGGGGGGGGGATTTGGGGATTGTTGGGGGAGTTGGGGGATTTTTGGGGGAAATTTGGGGGTTTTTGGGGGGGATTTGGGGTTTTGGGGGGGGATTTGGGGGTTTTTGGGGGAGATTGGGGGTTTTTGGGGGAATTTGGGGGTTTGGGGGGAGATTTGGGGTTTTGAGGGGGAATTTGGGGTTTTTTGGGGGGAGATTTGGGGTTTTTGGGGGAGATTTGGGGATTTTTGGGCTCCCCGGGAGGTTTGGAGTCCCCAGGGGGATTTGGAGTTTCTTTGGGAGGAAAATTAGGGTTTTTTGGGGGGAAATTTGGAGGTTTTGGGAGAGATTTGGGGTTTTTGGGGGAAGATTTGGGGTTTTTTGGGGGGGATTTGGGGATCCCCGGGGATGTTTGGAGCTCCCTGGGCTTGGGGATTTGGAGATTTTGGGGGTCCCTTTCCCAGAATTTTGGGGTTCTCTCACAATTTTTGGGGGTCCCCGAGTGGGATTTGGGGGTCCCCCGGGGGGATTTGGGGTTTTTTTGGGGGGGAAATTCGGGGTTTATTGGGTTTTTTTCTGGTGGGTTTGGAACCCTCCACCTTTCGGAATCGGGATTTTTTCCGGGGCCCACCCCTCAGGATTCCGAATTTCCCCCAAAATTCGGGGTTTTCTCCGGAAATTTTGGGGGTTTTTTTTTTTGGGGGGGGGGGGGGTCCCCTCGGGGGTTTTTGGGGTCTCACTTGGAGGGGGAGACGACCTCGAAGCAGAAGCGTCGCTCGAGGTCGGGGCAGGGTTTGACGGTGCAGAGCCTCAGGTCCTCCACCACCACCGTGGGGGGGTCCTGGGGGGACCCCGAAATCTCACCCCCAGGGCTCCCCGAAAACCCTGAACCCCCCGACGGCCCGAGCCCCCAAAATCTGCCGTCAAAACAACCCCGAAAACGCCCCAAATCCTAAAAAAACCCCACAAAATCAGCCCTAAAAACGGCCTCAGATCATAAAATCAGCCCCAAAAACCCCAAATCCCAGAACAAAACCCCAAATCCGGCCGCAAAAACCCCAAATCCCAGAACAAAACCCCAAATCCGGCCCCCAAAACCCCAAATCCCAGAACAAAACCCCAAATCCGGCCCCAAAAACCCCAAATCCCAGAACAAAACCCCAAATCCGGCCCCAAAAACCCCAAATCCCAGAACAAAACCCCAAATCCGGCCCCAAAAACCCAAATCCCAGAACAAAACCCCCAAACTGACACAAAAACCCCAAATCCGAGAACAAAACCCCCCAAACTGACACAAAAAACCCCAAATCCTAAAAACACCCCACAAAATCAGCCCTAAAAACGGCCCCAAATTATAAAATCAGCCCCAAACCCCCCAAATTCCAGAACAAAACCCCAAATCCGGCCCCAAAAACCCCAAATCCCAGAACAAAACCCCCAAAACTGACACAAAAACCCCAAATCCTAAAAAAAACCCACAAAATCAGCCCTAAAAATGGCACTAAAACCATAAAATCAGCCCCCAAAACCCCAAATCCCAGAACAAAACCCCCCAAACTGACACAAAAACCCCAAATCCGAGAACAAAACCCCAAATCCGGCCCCAAAAACCCCAAATCCCAGAACAAAAACCCCAAAACTGACCCAAAAAACCCCAAACCCTAAAACAAAACCCTCCAAATCCCCCAGGAGCCCCCCAAAATCCCCCCCCAGACCCTCCCAAATCCTCCAAAACCCCCCAAAATCCCCCTAAAATCCCCCCAAATTCCGCCAGGGACCCCCAAAATTTCCCAAAATCCCCCAAATCCCCCAAAATCCCCCCAAAATCCCCCTAAAATCCCCCAAATTCCGCCAGGGACCCCCAAAATTCCCCAAAATCCCCCCAAAATCCCCCCCCGGACCCCCAAACCCACCCGGGCCCGTTTCAGGTACAGCAGTTGGTTGCTCTGGATGAAAAACCAGCGCCTGGGGAAAAAGGGGACAAACAAAATAAAAATAAAAATAAAAATAAAATAAAATAATAAAAATAAAAATAAAACAAAAAAATATAAAAAAATAAAATATAACAAAGTAAACCAAAATTAAAAAACAATAAAATAAAAAGAATAAAAAAATAAATTAAAACAAAAAAAATTAAATAAAATAATAAAAAAGTAAAATAAAAAATAAAATAAACTAAAACAAAACGGGATTTTGGGGAGTTTCGGGGTTTTTTTTGGCGTGGTTTGGGAAGTTTTGGGGTAGGTTTAGGGAGGTTTGGGGCTATTTTGGGGGGCTGCAGGGAGATTTCGGGCTGTTTTGGGGTGTTTTAGAGCCTTTTTGGGGTAATTTCGGGCTGTTTTGGGGTGTTTCAGGGAGTTTTGGGGTAATTTCGGGGTGTTTTGGGGTAATTTTGGGCTGTTTCGGGGTGTTTCAGGGAGTTTTCAGGCTGATTTCGGGGTGTTTTGGGGTGTTTCAGGGAGGTTTTGGGGGATTTTGGGGTGTTTTGGGGTTATTTTGGGCTGTTTTGGGGGATTTTGGGCTGTTTTGGGGTAATTTCGGGGTGTTTTGGGGTAATTTCAGGGTGTTTTGGGGTAATTTCGGGGTGTTTTGGGGTTATTTTGGGCTGTTTTGGGGGATTTCGGGCTGTTTCGGGGTGTTTCAGGGAGTTTTCGGGCCGATTTCGGGGTGTTTTGGGGTAATTTCAGGGTGTTTTGGGGTAATTTCAGGGTGTTTTGGGGTAATTTCGGGGTGTTTTGGGGTTATTTTGGGCTGTTTTGGGGGATTTCGGGCTGTTTTGGGGGATTTCGGGCTGTTTCGGGGTGTTTCAGGGAGTTTTGGGGCCGATTTCGGGGCGTTCCGGGGCTCCCCACGTACCTGCTCCAGGTGCGGAAGGCGTTGCTGGCTCGCTTGTACAGGTAACCCTCCATGGGCGTGGCCCGAGGCCCCGCCTCCTCCGAGGCCACGCCCACCTCCTCCTGCGATAGGTCCTGGGAGCCGCCAATCAACATCAGCCTCGCCCACAGCCCCCCAACCAAGCCATGCCCCCTCCCCGGAGCTGTCAATCAAACTGGCTCCACCCTCAGCTGTCAATCTATTTGATCACATCTGTCAATCAAACCCCGGCCACGCCCCTCACCCCCTCACTGGTCCAAGGGGATTAAGCCCCGCCCCTTTCTCAGCAGTCAATCGAATTGAGCCAACCCAAGCTGTCAATCTAATCCACCTGTCAATCATCGCAGGCCCCACCCATCAACCCAGAATCACTCCAAAAATGGGATAAAAACCCCCAAAATGGGATAAAACCCAAAATTGGGATAAAAACCCGAGAATAGGGATAAAAACCCCGAAATTGGGATAAAAACCCCCAAAATTGGGAAAAAAAAACCCCAAAATTGGGATAAAAACCGCCAAAAATGGGATAAAAACCCCCAAAAGGGATAAAAACCCCCCAAAATGGGATAAAATCCAAAATTGGGATAAAAACCCGAGAATAGGGGATAAAAACCCCAAAATTGGGATAAAAACCCCCAAAATTGGGAAAAAACCACCAAAATTGGGATGAAAACCCCAAAAATGGGATAAAAAACCGCCAAAAACGGGATAAAAACCCCCCAAAATGGGACAAAAACCCAAAATTGGGATAAAAACCCGAGAATAGGGATAAAAACCCCAAAATTGGGATAAAAAACCCCCAAAATTGGGAAAAAACCACCAAAATTGGGATGAAAACCCCAAAAATGGGATAAAAACCGCCAAAAATGGATAAAAACCCCCCAAAATGGGACAAAACCCAAAATTGGGATAAAACCCCCCAAAATCGAAATAAAAAAAAAAACCAAATTGTGATAAAACCCAAAAAACGGAATAAAACCCCCCAAAAAAGAATCAAAAACTGAACCTGACTCACCGAGCTGTCAATCATCCATGACCACGCCCCTGCTGCGCTGTCAATCACGCAGAGCCGCGCCCACCGCACAGCCCCACCCGCAGAGCCGACCCCCGCCCACATCGCCCACACCCATTCAAACCCCGCCCTCTATTGGACCTAATTTCCATTTTTATGCCACGCCTCCACAGTTTAAACAACTTTCATGGTAGGCCACGCCCCCCCGGAGCTAACCACGCCCCCCAGGCCCCGCCCACCTGCTGCAGCAAGAGGTGATGTCGCTGCTCCAGGTCCCGCCGGCGCCGCGCCCCCTCCAGCTCCCCCCCGCTCCAGCTGGGGGACCCCAAAAAACAACCCCGGGGGGGTCACCCCAAAAACGGGACACGCCCCCCGCCCCCCCCCCAAAAAAAAAACCCCCGGGAACGCCCCCAAAATTGGGACCCCCCAAAATCCCCGTCCGGGGGTTTTTGGGGGGATTTGGGGATCCCTGGGAGGGGTTTAGTGGGGATTTTTGGGGGGTTTGGGGGGGATTAGGGGGGTTTGGGGCTGTTTTAGGGGGATTTGGGGGGATTTGGGGGGTTTGAAGGGGATTTTGGGGGGGTTTTGGGGTGTTTTAGGGGGATTTGGGGCGTTTGGGGGGGTTAAAGGGGATTTTGGGGTGTTTTGGGGTGTTTTGGGGGGTTTTGGGGTGTTTCGCGGGATTTTGGGGTGTTTTGGGGGGTTTCGGGGTGTTTCGCGGGATTTTGGGGTGTTTTGGGGGGGTTCGGGGTGTTTCGCGGGATTTTTGGGGTGTTTTGGGGGGATTTTGAGGGTGTTTTGGGGGATTTCGGGGTGTTTCGTGGGATTTCGGGGCGTTTTGGGGGGATTTCGGTGCGTTTTGGAAGGAATTTTGGGGTGTTTTTGGGCAATTTCGGGGCGTTTTGGGGGATTTTGAGGGTCCCCTGAGGAGTTCAGGGATTATTCTGAGGGGTTCAAAGGGATTTTTGGGGTCTTTGGGGGGGATTTTGGGGGGGGGTCTCACCTGCGCCCCCAGGTGTGCCCGGTACTCGCGGGTCGCTGTCGCCCCCCTGGTGGCCGCGGGTGAAAAACGCCGCCTGAGCCTCCAACAGCGCCAGCACCTGGGGGGGGGCGGGGGAAAAGAGGGGTCAGGGGGGGTCAGGGGCATCCCCGGGACCCCCCAAAACCCCCACGGCATCCCCCAGACCCTCCAGGAGACCCCCAGACCCCCTCCCCAAATATGGAGACCCCCAAAGACCTCCCCAAAACTGCTCCATTGGAGGCCCCCAAAAAGCTCCCAGACACCCCCAGGACCCCCCAAGATCCCCCCGGGACCCCCCAAGAACCCCCCCGGGGACCCCCCAAAATCCTCCCAGGACCCCCCGAAACCTTCCCAGCCACCCCCAGGACCCCCCAACCTCAAGACATTCAGAGTCCCCTCCAAAAACTCCCCCCAAAACCCCCAAATTTCCATTTTTAGGACTCTGAGAAACCCCCGAACCCAACCCGGGACCCCCTGAGACCCCCCAGAAACCCCCGAACCCAACCCGGGGACCCCCTGAGACCCCCAGAAACCCCCAAACCCAACCCGGGACCCCCTGAGACCCCCCAGAAACCCCCGAACCCGACCCGGGGACCCCTGAGACCCCCCAGAAACCCCCGAACCCAACCCGGGACCCCCCTGAGACCCCCCAGAAACCCCCAAACCCAACCCGGGACCCCCTGAGACCCCCCAGAAACCCCCGAACCCGACCCGGGACCCCCTGAGACCCCCCAGAAACCCCCGAACCCAACCCGGGACCCCCTGAGACCCCCCAGAAACCCCCGAACCCAACCCGGACCCCCTGAGACCCCCCAGAAACCCCCAAACCCAACCGGGACCCCCCTGAGACCCCCCAGAAACCCCCAAACCCGACCCGGGGACCCCTGAGACCCCCCAGAAACCCCCAAACCCAACCCGGGGACCCCCTGAGACCCCCCAGAAACCCCCAAACCCGACCCGGGACCCCCTGAGACCCCCCAGAAACCCCCAAACCCAACCCGGGACCCCCTGAGACCCCCCAGAAACCCCCGAACCCAACCCGGGGACCCTCTGAGACCCCCCAGAAACCCCCGAACCCGACCCGGGACCCCCCGAAAGCCCCAAACTCCCCCCAGGGCCCCCCAAATTCGCAGCTTCCCCCCAAATCCGGCTCACAAACTGCAGGATTTCGGTTTTGGCGCTGTCCTGCACCACGTTGAGCTGAGGGGAGAGGGGGCGGGGTGAGGGCGTGGTCGCGCCGCGCCCATCGAGGCCACGCCCACCGTCCACACCCACTTAACTCCGCCCTTTTCGAAGTGATTAACACACACCCGAACCACACCCCACTTAAGCCCCGCCCATGGGTAAACGCGCCCATCCGGGCAACGCCCACTCCATTTAAGCCACGCCCGCCATTAGTCCATCCTGGCCACGCCCACCCCTTTAGGCCCTGCCCAACGGTATGAAGCAGCCCGGCCCCCCGGCCCTGACCACACCCACCTTTATCACACACTGCACTGCCCTGGCTTTGGCCACGCCCACCCCAGCTAAGCCCCACCCACTACCCACTTTAAGCCCCGCCCTCTCTTTAGCACATAGTCCAGTCCCAATCCCACACCACACCCACCCCACTAAAGCCACGCCCACCTTTCGGGCAGAGCTCAGCCTCTTGGCCTAACCACGCCCACTCCAGTTAAGCCCCACCCAAGTTAACCCCGCCCACCTTTAGGATATACTTGGCTCTGGCCTCGCCCACCAAAATCAAGCCCCTCCTATTCCATTTAAGCCCCGCCCACCTTCAGGATGTAGTCCAGCCCCCGGGCTCTGGCCACGCCCCTGGCCCCGCCCAGCGCTGCCGCCGCCTCCTGCGCCTCCAGGGGGCGCCGTCGCGGCACCTCGGCGTGGTGCTGCAGCGCCCCCTGCAGGAGCTCGGCCGCGCGTGCGCGCTCCCGGCCGGCCGAGCGCAGCCCCCGGAGCGCGCTGGGGGGCGAAATTGGGGAGAAAAACCCCAAAATGGGGTTAGGACAAACGAAAATGGGGTTAGAACAAACGAAAATGGGGTTAAAACAAACGAAAATGGGGTTAAAACAAACGAAAATGGGGTTAAAACACCCAAAAATGGGCTTAGAACAAACGAAAATGGGGTTAGAACAAACAAAAATGGGGTTAAAACACCCAAAAATGGGAATAAAACACCCAAAAATGGGATTAAAACACCCAAAAATGGGGTTAAAACATCAAAAAATGGGATTAAAACAAACAAAATGGGGTTAAAACACCCAAAAATGGGGTTAAAACATCAAAAAATGGGGTTAAAACACCCAAAAATGGGGTTAAAACAAACAAAAATGGGGTTAAAACATCAAAAAATG
>NW_027095368.1:0-21410 GCF_029207755.1 Chamaea fasciata
CCCTGTGGGTTCCCTGCCTGTCCCCTAGGTGTCCCTGGGGGTGCCCTGGGTGTCCCTGGAGCGCCCTGGCTGTCCCCTAAATGTCCCTGGGGGTGGCCTGCCTGTCCCCTAGGTGTCCCTGGGGGTGCCCTGGGTGTTCTTGGGGTGCCCTGGGGGTGCCCTGCCTGTCCCCTAGGTGTCCCTGGGGTGCCCTGCCTGTCCCCTAGGTGTCCCTGGGGGTTCCCTGCCTGTCCCCTAGGTGTCCCTGGGGGTTCCCTGGGTGTCCCTGGGGGTGCCCTGGCTGTCCCCTAGGTGTCCCTGGGGGTGCCCTGGGTGTCCCTGGAGTGCCCTGGCTTTCCCCTAAATGTCCCTGGGGGTGCCTTGGGTGTCCCTGGAGTGCCCTGTCTGTCCCCTAAATGTCCCTGGGGGTGCCCTGGCTGTCCCCTAGGTGTCCCTGGGGGTGTCCTGCCTTCCCCTAGGTGTCCCTGGGGGTGCCCTGCCTGTCCCCTTGGTGTCCCTGGGGGAGCCCTGGGTGTCCCTGGGGTGCCCTGGGGGTGCCCTGGCTGTCCCCTAGGTGTCCCTGGGGGAGCCCTGGCTGTCCCCTAGGTGTCCCTGGGGTGCCCTGCCTGTCTCCTAGGTGTCCCTGGGGGTGACCTGGGTGTCCCTGGAGTGCCCTGGCTGTCCCCTAAATGTCCCTGGGGGTGCCCTGCCTGTCCCCTAGGTGTCCCTGGGCGTGCTCGGCCTGTCCCCTAGGTGTCCCTGGGGGTGCCCTGGGTGTCCCTGGAGTGCCCTGGCTGTCCCCTAAATGTCCCTGGGGGTGCCCTGGCTGTCTCCTAGGTGTCCCTGGGGGTGTCCCGCCTTTCCCTAGGTGTCCCTGGGGGTGCCCTGGCTTTCCCCTCGGTGTCCCTGGGGGTGCCCTGCCTGTCCCCTAGGTGTCCCTGGGGGTGCCCTGGCTGTCTTTCTGGTGCCCTGGCTGTCCCCTAGGTGTCCTTGGGGGTGCCCTGGTTGTCCCTGGAGTGCCCTGGCTGTCCCCTAGTTGTCCCTGGGGGGGCCCTGGCTGTCCCCTAGGTGTCCCTGGGGGTGCCCAGCCTGTCCCCAGGTGTACCTGGGGGGTGCCCTGGTTGTCCTCTAGGTGTCCCTGGGGGTGCCCTGGGTGTCCCTGGGGATGCCCTGGCTGTCCCCTAGGTGTCCCTGGCGTTTCCCTGGCTGTCCCTAGGTGCCCTGGCTGTGCCCTTGGTGTCCCTGGGGGTGCTCTGGCTGTCCCTCGGGTGCCCTGGCTGTCCCCTAGGTGTCCCTGGGGGTGCGCTGGCTGTCTCAGGAGTGCCCTGGCTGTCCCCTAGGTGTCCCTGGAGGTGCCCTGGCTGTCCCCTAGCTGTCCCTGGGGTTGCCCTGGCTGTCTTCTAGGTGTCCCTGGGGGTGCCCTGGCTGTCCCCTAGGTGTCTCTGAGGGTGCCCTGGCTGTCCCTAGGGTGCCCTGGCTGTGCCCTCGGTGTCTCTGGGGGTGCCCTAGGTGTCCCTCGGGGTGACCTCGGTGTCCCTGGGGGAGCCCTGGGTGTGCCTGGGGTGCCCAGGCTGTCCCCTAGGTGTCTCTGGGGGGGCCCTGGCTGTCCCTGGGGTGCCCTGGCTGTCCCCTAGGTGGCTCTGGGGGTGCCCAGGGTGTCCCTGGGGGTGCCCTGGAGGTCCCCTAGGTGTCCCTGGGGGTGCCCTGGGTGTCCCTGGTGTGCCCTGGCTGTCCCCTAGGTGTCCCTGTGGGTGCCCAAAGTGTCCCTGGGAGTGCCCTGGCTGTCCCCTAGGGGTCTCTGGGGGTGCCCTGGCTGTCCCGTCAGTGTCCCTGGGGGTTCCCTGCCTGTCCCCTAGGTGTCCCTGGGGGTTCCTGGGTGTCCCTGGGGGTGCCCTGGCTGTCCCTGGAGTGCCATGGCTGTCCCGTCGGTGTCCCTGGGGGTGCCCTGATTGTCCCTGGGGTGCCCAGGGGGTGCCCTGACTGTCCCGTCGGTGTCCCTGGGGGTGCCCATGGTGTCCCTGGGAGTGCCCTGGCTGTCCCCTAGGTGTCCCTGAGGGTGCCCTGAGTGTCCCTGAGGTGCCCTGGCTGTCCCCTAGGTGTCCCTGGGGGTGCCCTGGCTGTCCCCTTCGTGTCTTGGGGGTGCCCTCGCTGTCCCTGGTGTGCCCTGGCTGTCCCCTTGGTGGCCCTGGGGGTGCCCTGGGTGTCCCTGGGGGTGCCCTGGAGGTCCCCTTGGTGTCCCTGGGGGTGCCCTGGCTGTCCCTGGGGTGCCCTGGCTGTCCCCTAGGTGTCCCTGGGTGTGCCCTGGGTGTCCCTGGGGGTGCCCTGGCTTTCCGCTAGGTGTCCCTGGGGGGGGCCCTGGCTGTCCCCTAGGTGTCCCTGGGGGTGCCCTAGGTGTCCCTGGGGGTGCCCTGGCTGTCCCTGGAGTGCCCTGGCTGTCCCCTAGGTGTCCTTGGGGGGGCCTTGGCTGTCCCCTAGGTGTCCCTGGGGGTGCCCTGGCTGTCCCCTCGGTGTCCCTGGTGGTGCCCTGGGTGTCCCTGGGGATGCCCTGGCTGTTCCCTAGGTGTCCCTTGGGGTGCCCTGGGTGTCCCTGGGGGGGCCCTGGCTGTCCCCTAGGGGTCTCTGGGGGTGCCCTGCCTGTCCCCTAGGGGTCCCTGGGGGTGCCCTGGCTGTGCCCTCGGTGTCCCTGAGGGTGCCCTGGGTGTCCCTGGGGTGCCATGGCTGTACCCTGGGTGTCCCTGGGGGTGTCCTGGATGTCCCTGAGGTGCCCTGGCTGCCTTCAATGTGTCCCTGTGGGTGCCCAGTGTCCCTGGGAGTGCCCTGGCTGTCCCCTAGGGGACTCTGGGGGTGCCCTGGCTGTCCCGTCAGTGTCCCTGGGGGTGCCCTGCCTGTCCCCTAGGTGTCCCTGGGCGTGCTCGGCCTGTCCCCTAGGTGTCCCTGGGGGTGCCCTGGGTGTCCCTGGAGTGCCCTGGCTGTCCCCTAAATGTCCCTGGGGGTGCCCTGGCTGTCTCCTAGGTGTCCCTGGGGGTGTCCCGCCTTCCCCTAGGTGTCCCTGGGGGTGCCCTGGCTTTCCCCTCGGTGTCCCTGGGGGTGCCCTGCCTGTCCCCTAGGTGTCCCTGGGGGTGCCCTGGCTGTCTTTCTGGTGCCCTGGCTGTCCCCTAGGTGTCCCTGGGGGTGCCCTGGTTGTCCCTGGAGTGCCCTGGCTGTCCCCTAGTTGTCCCTGGGGGGGCCCTGGCTGTCCCCTAGGTGTCCCTGGGGGTGCCCAGCCTGTCCCCCAGGTGTACCTGGGGGGTGCCCTGGTTGTCCTCTAGGTGTCCCTGGGGGTGCCCTGGGTGTCCCTGGGGATGCCCTGGCTGTCCCCTAGGTGTCCCTGGCGTTGCCCTGGCTGTCCCTAGGGTGCCCTGGCTGTGCCCTTGGTGTCCCTGGGGGTGCTCTGGCTGTCCCTCGGGTGCCCTGGCTGTCCCCTAGGTGTCCCTGGGGGTGCGCTGGCTGTCTCAGGAGTGCCCTGGCTGTTCCCTATGTGTCCCTGGGGGTGCCCTGGCTGTCCCCTAGCTGTCCCTGGGGTTGCCCTGGCTGTCTTCTAGGTGTCCCTGGGGGTGCCCTGGCTGTCCCCTAGGTGTCTCTGAGGGTGCCCTGGCTATCCCTAGGGTGCCCTGGCTGTGCCCTCGGTGTCTCTGGGTGTGCCCTAGGTGTCCCTCGGGGTGACCTCGGTGTCCCTGGGGGTGCCCTGGCTGTTCGCTAGGTGTCCCTGGGGGAGCCCTGGGTGTGCCTGGGGTGCCCAGGCTGTCCCCTAGGTGTCCCTGGGGGGGCCCTGGCTGTCCCTGGGGTGCCCTGGCTGTCCCCTAGGTGGCTCTGGGGGTGCCCTGGGTGTCCCTGGGGGTGCCCTGGAGGTCCCCTAGGTGTCCCTGGGGGCGCCCTGGGTGTCCCTGGTGTGCCCTGGCTGTCCCCTAGGTGTCCCTGTGGGTGCCCAAAGTGTCCCTGGGAGTGCCCTGGCTGTCCCCTAGGTGTCCCTGGAGGTCCCCTTGGTGTCCCTGGGGGTGCCCAGGGTGTTCCTTAGGTGTCCCTGGGGGTGCCCTGGCTGTCCCTGGGGTGCTCTGGATGTCCCCTTGGTGTCCCTGGGGGTGCCCTGGCTGTCCCTAGGGTGCCCTGGCTGTGCCCTAGGGGTCCCTGGGGGTGCCCTGGCTGTCCCTAGGGTGCCCTGGCTGTCCCCTAGTTGTCCCTGGGGTGCCCTGGCTTTCCCGTAGGTGTCCCTGGGCTGCCTTGGCTGTCCTTGGGGTGCCCTGGCTGTCCTTGGTGTCCCAGAGGGTGCCCTGGCTGTCCCGTAGGTATCCCTGGGCTGCCCTGGCTGTCCCTTCAGTGTCCCTGGGGGTGCCCTGGCTCTCCCCTAGGGGTCCCTGACGGTGCCCTGGGTGTCCCTGGCGTGCCCTGGCTGTCTCCTAGGTGTCCCTGGGGGTGCCCTGGCTGTCCCTAGGGTGCCCTGGCTGTCCCCTTGGTGTCCCTGGGGGTGCCCTGGCTGTCCCCTAGGTGTCCCTGGGGGTGCCCTGGCTGTCCCTGGGGTGCCCTGGCTGTCCCCTAGGTGTCCCTGGGGGTGCCCTGGCTGTCCCTGGGGTGCCCTGGCTGTCCCCTAGATGTCCCTGGAGGTCGCCTAGGTGTCCCTGGGGGTGCCCTCGCTGTCCCTGGGGTGCCCTGGCTGTCCCCTAGGTGTCCCTGGGGGTGCCCTGGTGTCCCTCGGGGTGCCCTGGCTGTCCCCTAGGTGTCCCTGGGGGTGCCGTGGGTGTTCCTGGGGTGCCCTGTCTGTCCTCTAGGTGTCCCTGGGGTTGCCCTGGGTGTCCCTGGGGAAGCCCTGGCTGTCCCCTAGGTGTCCCTGGGGGTGCCCTGGGTGTCCCTGGGGGGGCCCTGGCTGTCTTCTAGGGGTCTCTGGGGGTGCCCTGCCTGTCCCCTAGGTGTTCCTTGGGGTGCCCTGTCTGTGCCCTTGGTGTCCCTGGCGGTGCCCTGGCTGTCCCTAGGGTGGCCTGGCTGTGCCCTGGGTGTCCCTGGGGGTGCCCTGGCTGTCCCTAGGGTGCCCTGGCTGTCCCCTAGGTGTCCCTGGGGGTGCCCTGGTGTCCCTGGGGGTGCCCTGGGTGTCCCCTAGGTGTCCCTGGGGGTGCCATGGCTGTCCCTAGGGTGCCCTGGCTGTCCCCTAGGTGTCCCTGAGGGGTGCCCTGGGTGTCCCTGGGGGTGCCCAGGCTGTCCCCTACGTGTCCCTGGAGTGCCCTGGCTGTCCCCTAGGTGTCCCTGGGGTGCCCTGGCTGTCACCTCGGTGGCCCTGGGGGTTCCCAGGGTGTCCCTGCGGTGCCCTGGCTGTTCCCTACGTGTCCCTGGGGGTGCCCAGGGTGTCCCTGGGGGTGCCCTTGCTGTCCCCTGGGTGTCCCTGGGGGTGCCCTGGGTGTCCCTGGGGTGCCCTGGCTGTCCCCTAGGTGTCCCTGGGGGTGCCCTGGCTGTCCCCTTGGTGTCCCTGGGGTGCCCTGCCTGTCCCCTTGGTGTCCCTGGGGGGGCCCTGGCCATCCCCTAGGTGTCCCTGGGGGTTCTCTGGCTGTCCCCTTGGTGTCCCTGGGGGTTCCCTGGGTGTCCCTGGGGGTGCCCTGGCTTTCCCCTCGGTGTCCCTGGGGGTGCCCTGCCTGTCCCCGAGGTGTCCCTGGGGGTGCCCTGGCTGTCTTTAGGGTGCCCTGGCTGTCCCCTAGGTTTCCCTGGGGGTGTCCTAGGTGTCCCTGGGGGTGCCCAGGGTGTCCCTGGAGTGCCCTGGCTGTCCCCTAGTTGTCCCTGGGGGGGCCCTGGCTGTCCCCTACGTGTCCCCGGGGGTACCCTGGGTGTCCCTGGGCTGCCCTGGGCTGCCCTGACTGTCCTTGGGGTGCCCTGGCTGTGCCCTTGGTGTCCCTGAGGGTGCCCTGGCTGTCCCTAGGGTGCCCTGGCTGTGCCCTAGGTGTCCCTGGGGTTCCCTGGGTGTCCCGTCAGTGTCCCTTGGGGTGCCCTGGCTCACCCCTAGGTGTCCCTGGGGGTGCCCTGGGTGTCCCTGGGGGTGCACAGGGTGTCACTGGGGTTCCCTGTCTGTCCCGTACGTGTTCCTGGGGGTGCCCTGGAGGTCCCCTAGGTGTCCCTGGGGGTCCCTTTGGTGTCCCTGGGGGTTCCCAGGGTGTCCCTTAGGTGTCCCTGGGGGTGCCCTTGCTGTCCCCTAGCTGTCCCTGGGGGTGCCCTGGCTGTCCCTAGGGTGCCCTGGCTGTCCCCTAGGTGTCCCTGCCTCGCTCGTATCCTCGGCTCCGCCTCCGGCGCCATGGTGACTCCCCTCCCAGTCTGGACCAGTGTGGCCTCACCCCCTCCCCTGGGGCCATCCGGCCCATCCCAGTATAGACCAGTAAGGCACCGAGTGGCCACCATGGACCCCCACACGCCTGCCAGTTCATCCCAGTTCATCCCAGTCCACTCTTCGTCCATCCCAGGTTTCTCTGGTCACCCTCCCAGTGCTCTCAGTCCATCCCAGTCCCGCAGGTGTTGGTGCTTGGGGCTTGATGAGCTGGTGCCTGTCCGCAACGTGGAGCGGCTCAAACGGGACCTCAGGGTGAGGGGGGCGCGGATTTGGGGGGATCCTGGGGGTCCTGAGTTGTCGTGGAGGGGGTTTTTGGGTTGTGGGGGGTCTGGGGGGAGTCCTGGGGGCTGCTTTGGGTGCTTTGGGGGGTATTCGGGAGGTTTGGGCGGCCCATTTGAGGCATCAAAGAACCTGAGGAGGGTTTTGATAGCTCCTGGAGGTGGAGGCGGCCGTGGGGGTGAGCTGGCTGTCCCAGGGGGTTCCTGGCTGTCCCTCGATGTCCCTGGGGTGCCCTGGCTGTCACTGAGGTGTCCCTCGGGGTGCCCTGGCTGTCCCTAGGGTGCCCTGGCTGTCCCCTAGGTGTCCCTAGGGTGCCCTGACTGTCCCTAGGTGTCCCTGGGGGTGCCCTGGGTGTCCCTGGGGTGCCCTGACTGTCTCGTCAGTGTCCCTGGGGGTGCCCTAGCTGTCCCCTAGGTGTCCCTGGGGATGTTCTGCCTTGCCCTAGGTGTCCCTGGGGGTGCCCTGGCTGTCACCTCCGTGTCCCTGGGGGTGCCCTGGGTGTCCCTGGCGTGCCCTGGCTGACCCCAAGGTGTCCCTTGGGGTGCCCAGAGTGGCCCTAGGAGGTCCCTGGCTGTCCCCTAGGTGTTCCTGGGGGTGCCCTGGCTGTCCCCTAGGTGTCCCTGGGGGTCTCCTTGGTGTCCCTGGGGGTGCCCTGGCTGTCCCCTAGGTGTCCATGGGGGTGCCCTGGGTGTCCCTGGGCTGCCCTGGCTGTCCCCTAGGTGTCCCTGGGGGTCCCCTTGGTGTCCCTGGGGGTGCCCTGGCTGTCCCTGGAGTGCCCTGGCGTTCCCCTTGGTGTCCCTGGGGGTGCCCTGGCTGTCCCTGGAGTGCCCTGGCGTTCCCCTTGGTGTCCCTGGGGGTGCCCTGGCTGTCACCTAGGTGTCCCTGGGGGTGCCCTGGCTGTCCCTGGAGTGCCCTGGCTGTCCCCTTGGTGTCCCTGGGGGTGCCCTGGCTGTCACCTAGGTGTTCCTGGGGGTGCCCTGGCTGTCCCCTAGGTGTCCCTCGGGGTCCCCTTGGTGTCCCTGGGGGTGCCCTGGCTGTCCCCTAGGTGTCCATGGGGGTGCCCTGGGTGTCCCTGGGCTGCCCTGGCTGTCCCCTAGGTGTCCCTGGGGGTCCCCTTGGTGTCCCTGGGGGTGCCCTGGCTGTCCCCTAGGTGTCCCTGGGGGTGCCCTGGCTGTCCCTGGAGTGCCCTGGCTGTCCCCTTGGTGTCCCTGGGGGTGCCCTGGCTGTCCCCTCGGTGTCCCTGGGGGTGCCCTGGCTGTCCCTGGAGTGCCCTGGCTGTCCCCTTGGTGTCCCTGGGGGTGCCCTGGCTGTCCCTGGGGTGCCCTGGCTGTCTCCAAGGTGTCCCTGGGGGTGCCCTGCCTGTCCTCTCGGTGTCCCTGGGGGTGCCCTGGCTGTGCCCTCGGTGTCCCTGGGGGTGCCCTGGGTGTCCCTGGGGTGCCCTGGCTGTCCCCTAGGTTTCTCTGGGGGGGCCCTGGCTGTCCCCTAGGTGTCCCTGGAGGTGCCCTGGCTGTCCCTGGGGTGCCCTGGCTGTCCCCTAGGTGTCCCTGGGGGTGGCCTGGCTGTCCCTGGGGTGCCCTGGCTGTCCCCTAGATGTCCCTGGAGGTCGCCTAGGTGTCCCTGGGGGTGCCTTCGCTGTCCCTTGGGTGCCCTGGCTGTCCCCTAGGTGTCCCTGGGGGTGCCCTCGCTGTCCCTGGGGTGCCCTGGCTGTCCCCTTGGTGGCCCTGTGGTGCCCTGGGTGTCCCTGGGGGTGCCCTGGAGGTCCCCTTGGTGTCCCTGGGGGTGCCCTGGCTGTCCCTGGGCTGCCCTGGCTGTCCCCTAGGTGTCCCTGGGTGTGCCCTGGGTGTCCCTGGGGTGCCCTGGCTTTCCCCTAGGTGTCCCTGGGGGTGCCCTGGCTGTCCCTGGAGTGCCATGGCTGTCCCGTCGGTGTCCCTGGGGGTGCCCTGATTGTCCCTGGGGTGCCCAGGGGGTGCCCTGGCTGTCCCCTCGGTGTCCCTGGGGGTGCCCATAGTGTCCCTGGGAGTGCCCTGGCTGTCCCCTTGGTGTCCCTGGGGGTGCCCTGGCTGTCTCTGGGGTGCCCTGGCTGTCCCCTAGGTGTCCCTGGGTGTGCCCTGGGTGTCCCTGGGGGTGCCCTGCCTGTCCCCTTGGTGTCCCAGGGGGTGCCCTGGGTGTCCCTGGGGTGCCCTGGCTGTCCCCTAGGTGTCCCTGGGGGTGCCCTGGCTGTCCCCTTGGTGTCCCTGGGGTGCCCTGGCTGTCCCCTAGGTGTCACTGGGGGGGCCTTGGCTGTCCTTGGGGTGCTCTGGCTGTCCCCTTGGTGTCCCTGGGGGAGCCCTGGGTGTCCCTGGGGTGCCCTGGGGGTGCCCTGCCTGTCCTCTAGGTGTCCCTGGGGGTGCCCTGGCTGTCCCCTCGGTGTCCCTGGGGGTGCCCTGCCTGTCCCCTAAATGTCCCTGGGGGGGCCCTGGCTGTCCCCTAGGTGTCCCTGGGGGTGACCTGGGTGTCCCTGGAGTGCCCTGGCTGTCCCCTAAATGTCCCTGGGGGTGCCCTGGCTTTCCCCTCGGTGTCCCTGGGGGTGCCCTACCTGTCCCCTAGGTGTCCCTAAAGGTGCCCTGGCTGTCCCCTAGGTGTCCCTGGGGGTGACCTGGGTGTCCCTGGAGTGCCCTGGCTGTCCCCTAAATGTCCCTGGGGGTGCCCTGGCTTTCCCCTCGGTGTCCCTGGGGGTGCCCTGCCTGTCCCCTAGGTGTCGTTAAGGGTGCCCGTGGTTTCCCTGGGGTACCCTGGCTGTCCCCATGGTGTCCCTGTGGGTGCCCAGAGTGTCCCTGGGAGTGCCCTGGCTGTCCCCTAGGGGTCTCAGAGTGTGCCCTGGCTGTCCCGTCAGTGTCCCTGTGGGTTCCCTGCCTGTCCCCTAGGTGTCCCTGGGGTTGCCCTGGGTGTCCCTGGGGGTGCCCTGGCTGTCCTCTAGGTGTCCCTGGGGGTGCCCTGGGTGTCCCTGGAGTGCCCTGGCAGTCCCCTAAATGTCACTGGGGGTGCCCTGGCTTTCCCCTCGGTGTCCCTGGGGGTGGCCTGCCTGTCCCCTAGGTGTCCCTGGGGGTGCCCTGGGTGTCCTTGGGGTGCCCTGGGGGTGCCCTGCCTGTCCCCTAGGTGTCCCTGGGGGTTCCCTGCCTGTCCCCTAGGTGTCCCTGGGGGTGCCCTGGGTGTCCCTGGGGGCGCCCTGGCTGTCCCCTAGGTGTCCCTGGGTGTGCCCTAGGTGTCTCTGGGGTGCCCTTGCTTTCCCCTAGGTGTCCCTGGGGGTGCCCTGGCTGTCCCTGGAGTGCCATGGCTGTCCCGTCGGTGTCCCTGGGGGTGCCCTGATTGTCCCTGGGGTGCCCAGGGGGTGCCCAGGCTGTCCCCTCGGTGTCCCTGGGGGTGCCCATGGTGTCCCTGGGAGTGCCCTGGCTGTCCCCTAGGTGTCCCTGGGGGTGCCCTGAGTGTCCCTGAGGTGCCCTGGCTGTCCCCTAGGTGTCCCTGGGGGTGCCCTGGCTGTCCCCTTCGTGTCTTGGGGGTGCCCTCGCTGTCCGTGGTGTGCCCTGGCTGACCCCTTGGTGTCCCTGGGGTGCCCTGCCTGTCCCCTAGGTGTCACTGGGGGGGCCCTGGCTGTCCTTGGGGTGCTCTGACTGTCCCCTTGGTGTCCCTGGGGGTTCCCTGCCTGTCCCCTAGGTGTCCCTGGGGGTGCCCTGGGTGTCCCTGGGGGCGCCCTGGCTGTCCCCTAGGTGTCCCTGGGTGTGCCCTGGGTGTCTCTGGGGTGCCCTGGCTGTCCCCTAGGTGTCCCTGGGGGTGCCCTGGCTGTCCCCTTCGTGTCTTGGGGGTGCCCTTGCTGTCCCTGGTGTGCCCTGGCTGTCCCCTTGGTGGCCCTGGGGGTGCCCTGGGTGTCCCTGGGGGTGCCCTGGAGGTCCCCTTGGTGTCCCTGGGGGTGCCCTGGCTGTCCCTGGGGTGCCCTGGCTGTCCCCTAGGTGTCCCTGGGTGTGCCCTGGGTGTCCCTGGGGGTGCCCTGCCTGTCCCCTTGGTGTCCCAGGGGGTGCCCTGGGTGTCCCTGGGGTACCCTGGCTGTCCCCTAGGTGTCCCTGGGGGTGCCCTGGCTGTCCCTTTGGTGTCCCTGGGGTGCCCTGGCTGTCCCCTAGGTGTCACTGGGGGGGCCCTGCCTGTCCTTGGGGTGCTCTGGCTGTCCCCTTGGTGGCCCTGGGGGAGCCCTGGTTGTCCCTGGGGTGCCCTGGGGGTGCCCTGCCTGTCCTCTAGGTGTCCCTGGGGATGCCCTGGCTGTCCCCTCGGTGTCCCTGGGGTGCCCTGCCTGTCCCCTAGGTGTCTCTGGGGGTGCCCTGCCTGTCCCCTAGGTGTCCCTAAAAGTGCCCTGGCTGTCCCCTAGGTGTCCCGGGGGGTGACCTGGGTGTCTCTGGAGTGCCCTGGCTGTCCCCTAAATGTCCCTGGGGGTGCCCTGGCTTTCCCCTCGGTGTCCCTGGGGGTGCCCTGCCTGTCCCCTAGGTGTCCCTGGGGGTGCCCTGGGTGTCCCTGGGGGTGCCCTGCCTGTCCCCTAGGTGTCCCTGGGGGGGCCCTGGCTGTCCCCTAGGTGTCCCTAGGGGTGCCCCGCCTGTCCCCTAGGTGTCCCTGGGGGTGCACTGGCTGTCCTCTAGGTGTCCCTGGGGGTGCCCTGGCTGTCCCTCGGGTTCCCTGGCTGTCCCCTAGGTGTCCCTGGGGGTGACCTGGGTGTCCCTGGAGTGCCTTGGCTGTCCTCTAGGTGTCCCTGGGGGTGCCCTGGCTGTCCCCTAGGTGTCCCTCGGGGTGACCTGGGTGTCCCTGGAGTGCCCTGGCTGTCCCCTAAATGTCCCTGGGGGTGCCCTGGCTTTCCCCTCGGTGTCCCTTGGGGTGCCCTGGGTGTCCCTGGGGTGCCCTGGCTGTCCCCATGGTGTCCCTGTGGGTGCCCAGAGTGTCCCTGGGAGTGCCCTGGCTGTCCCCTAGGGGTCTCAGAGTGTGCCCTGGCTGTCCCGTCAGTGTCCCTGTGGGTTCCCTGCCTGTCCCCTAGGTGTCCCTGGGGGTGCCCTGGGTGTCCCTGTGGGTTCCCTGCCTGTCCCCTAGGTGTCCCTGGGGGTGCCCTGGGTGTCCCTGGAGCGCCCTGGCTGTCCCCTAAATGTCCCTGGGGGTGTCCTGGCTTTCCCCTCGGTGTCCCTGGGGGTGGCCTGCCTGTCCTTGGGGTGCTCTGGCTGTCCCCTTGGTGGCCCTGGGGGAGCCCTGGTTGTCCCTGGGGTGCCCTGGGGGTGCCCTGCCTGTCCCCTAGGTGTCTCTGGGGGTGCCCTGCCTGTCCCCTAGGTGTCCCTAAAAGTGCCCTGGCTGTCCCCTAGGTGTCCCGGGGGGTGACCTGGGTGTCTCTGGAGTGCCCTGGCTGTCCCCTAAATGTCCCTGGGGGTGCCCTGGCTTTCCCCTCGGTGTCCCTGGGGGTGCCCTGGGTGTCCCTGGGGGTGCCCTGCCTGTCCCCTAGGTGTCCCTGGGGGGGCCCTGGCTGTCCCCTAGGTGTCCCTAGGGGTGCCCCGCCTGTCCCCTAGGTGTCCCTGGGGGTGCACTGGCTGTCCTCTAGGTGTCCCTGTGGGTGCCCTGGCTTTCCCTCGGGTTCCCTGGCTGTCCCCTAGGTGTCCCTGGGGGTGACCTGGGTGTCCCTGGAGTGCCTTGGCTGTCCTCTAGGTATCCCTGGGGGTGCCCTGGCTGTCCCCTAGGTGTCCCTCGGGGTGACCTGAGTGTCCCTGGAGTGCCCTGGCTGTCCCCTAAATGTCCCTGGGGGTGCCCTGGCTTTCCCCTCGGTGTCCCTTGGGGTGCCCCTGGGTGTCCCTGGGGTGCCCTGGCTGTCCCCATGGTGTCCCTGTGGGTGCCCAGAGTGTCCCTGTGGGTTCCCTGCCTGTCCCCTAGGTGTCCCTGGGGGTGCCCTGGGTGTCCCTGTGGGTTCCCTGCCTGTCCCCTAGGTGTCCCTGGGGGTGCCCTGGGTGTCCCTGGAGCGCCCTGGCTGTCCCCTAAATGTCCCTGGGGGTGTCCTGGCTTTCCCCTCGGTGTCCCTGGGGGTGGCCTGCCTGTCCCCTAGGTGTCCCTGGGGGTGCCCTGGGGTGTTCTTGGGGTGCCCTGGGGGTGCCCTGCCTGTCCCCTAGGTGTCCCTGGGCGGGCCCTGGCTGTCCCCTAGGTATCCCTGGGGTGCCCTGCCTGTCCCCTAGGTGTCCCTGGGGGTTCCCTGCCTGTCCCCTAGGTGTCCCTGGGGGTTCCCTGGGTGTCCCTGGGGGTGCCCTGGCTGTCCCCTAGGTGTCCCTGGGGGTGCCCTGGGTGTCCCTGGAGTACCCTGGCTGTCCCCTAAATGTCCCTGGGGGTGCCTTGGGTGTCCCTGGAGTGCCCTGTCTGTCCCCTACATGTCCCTGGGGGTGCCCTGGCTGTCCCCTAGGTGTCCCTGGGGGTGTCCTGCCTTCCCCTAGGTGTCCCTGGGGGTGCCCTGCCTGTCCCCTTGGTGTCCCTGGGGGAGCCCTGGGTGTCCCTGGGGTGCCCTGGGGGTGCCCTGGCTGTCCCCTAGGTGTCCCTGGGGGAGCCCTGGCTGTCCCCTAGGTGTCCCTGGGGTGCCCTGCCTGTCTCCTAGGTGTCCCTGGGGGTGACCTGGGTGTCCCTGGAGTGCCCTGGCTGTCCCCTAAATGTCCCTGGGGGTGCCCTGGCTTTCCCCTCGGTGTCCCTGGGGGTGCCCTGCCTGTCCCCTAGGTGTCGTTGGGGGTGCCCTGGGTTTCCCTGGGGGTGCACTGCCTGTCCCCTAGGTGTCCCTGGGGGTACCCTGGGTGTCCCTGGGGTGCCCTGGCTGTCCCCATGGTGTCCCTGTGGGTGCCCTGAGTGTCCCTGGGAGTGCCCTGGCTGTCACCTAGGGGTCTCTGGGGGTGCCCTTCCTGGACCCTAGGTGTCCCTGGGGGTGCCCTGCCTAGGCCCTAGGTGTCCCTGGGGGTTCCTTGCCTGTCCCCTAGGTGTCCCTGGGGGTGCCCTGGGTGTTCCTGGGGGTGCCCTGGCTGTCCCCTAGGTGTCCCTGGGGGTGCCCTGGGTGTCCCTGGAGTGCCCTGGTGTCCCCTAAATGTCCCTGGGGGTGCCCTGGCTTTCCCCTCGGTGTCCCTGGGGGTGCCCTGCCTGGCCCCTAGGTGTCCCTAAAGGTGCCCTGGCTGTCCCCCTTGGTGTCCCTGGGGGTGACCTGGGTGTCCCTGGAGTGCCCTGGCTGTCCCCTAAATGTCCCTGGGGGTGCCCTGGCTTTCCCCTCGGTGTCCCTGGGGGTGCCCTGCCTGTCCCCTAAGTGTCCCTGGGGGTGCCCCTCGCTGTCCCTGGGGGTGACCTGGGTGTCCCTGGAGTGCCCTGGCTGTCCCCTAAATGTCCCTGGGGGTGCCCTGGCTGTCCCCTTGGTGGCCCTGGGGGTGCCCTGGGTGTCCCTGGGGGTGCCCTGGAGGTCCCCTTGGTGTCCCTGGGGGGTGCCCTGGCTGTCCCTGGAGTGCCATGGCTGTCCCGTCGGTGTCCCTGGGGGTGCCCTGATTGTCCCTGGGGTGCCCAGGGGGTGCCCTGACTGTCCCCTTGGTGTCCCTGGGGGTGCCCATGGTGTCCCTGGGAGTGCCTTGGCTGTCCCCTAGGTGTCCCTGGGGGTGCCCTGAGTGTCCCTGAGGTGCCCTGGCTGTCCCCTAGGTGTCCCTGGGGGTGCCCTGGCTGTCCCCTTCGTGTCTTGGGGGTGCCCTCGCTGTCCCTGGTGTGCCCTGGCTGTCCCCTTGGTGGCCCTGGGGGTGCCCTGGGTGTCCCTGGGGGTGCCCTGGAGGTCCCCTTGGTGTCCCTGGGGGTGCCCTGGCTGTCCCTGGGGTGCCCTGGCTGTCCCCTAGGTGTCCCTGGGTGTGCCCTGGGTGTCCCTGGGGGTGCCCTGGCTTTCCGCTAGGTGTCCCTGGGGGGGGGCCCTGGCTGTCCCCTAGGTGTCCCTGGGGGGTGCCCTAGGTGTCCCTGGGGGTGCCCTGGCTGTCCCTGGAGTGCCCTGGCTGTCCCCTAGGTGTCCCTGGGGGTGCCCTGGCTGTCCCCTCGGTGTCCCTGGTGGTGCCCTGGGTGTCCCTGGGGATGCCCTGGCTGTTCCCTAGGTGTCCCTGGGGGTGCCCTGGGTGTCCCTGGGGCGGCCCTGGCTGTCCCCTAGAGGTCTCTGGGGGGTGCCCTGCCTGACCCCTAGGGGTCCCTGGGGGTGCCCTGGCTGTGCCCTCGGTGTCCCTGAGGGTGCCCTGGGTGTCCCTGGGGTGCCATGGCTGTACCCTGGGTGTCCCCTGGGGGTGTCCTGGATGTCCCTGAGGTGCCCTGGCTGCCTTCAATGTGTCCCTGTGGGTGCCCAGTGTCCCTGGGAGTGCCCTGGCTGTCCCCTAGGGGACTCTGGGGGTGCCCTGGCTGTCCCGTCAGTGTCCCTGGGGGGTGCCCTGCCTGTCCCCTAGGTGTCCCTGGGCGTGCTCGGCCTGTCCCCTAGGTGTCCCTGGGGGTGCCCTGGGTGTCCCTGGAGTGCCCTGGCTGTCCCCTAAATGTCCCTGGGGGTGCCCTGGCTGTCTCCTAGGTGTCCCTGGGGGTGTCCCGCCTTCCCCTAGGTGTCCCTGGGGGTGCCCTGGCTTTCCCCTCGGTGTCCCTGGGGGTGCCCTGCCTGTCCCCTAGGTGTCCCTGGGGGGTGCCCTGGCTGTCTTTCTGGTGCCCTGGCTGTCCCCTAGGTGTCCCTGGGGGTGCCCTGGTTGTCCCTGGAGTGCCCTGGCTGTCCCCTAGTTGTCCCTGGGGGGGCCCTGGCTGTCCCCCTAGGTGTCCCTGGGGGTGCCCAGCCTGTCCCCCAGGTGTACCTGGGGGGTGCCCTGGTTGTCCTCTAGGCGTCCCTGGGGGTGCCCTGGGTGTCCCTGGGGATGCCCTGGCTGTCCCCTAGGTGTCCCTGGCGTTTCCCTGGCTGTCCCTCGGGTGCCCTGGCTGTCCCCTAGGTGTCCCTGGGGGGTGCGCTGGCTGTCTCAGGAGTGCCCTGGCTGTCCCCTAGGTGTCCCTGGGGGTGCCCTGGCTGTCCCCTAGCTGTCCCTGGGGTTGCCCTGGCTGTCTTCTAGGTGTCCCTGGGGGTGCCCTGGCTGTCCCCCTAGGTGTCTCTGAGGGTGCCCTGGCTGTCCCTAGGGTGCCCTGGCTGTGCCCTCGGTGTCTCTGGGGGTGCCCTGGCTGTCCGCTAGGTGTCCCTGGGGGAGCCCTGGGTGTGCCTGGGGTGCCCAGGCTGTCCCCTAGATGTCCCTGGGGGGGCCCTGGCTGTCCCTGGGGTGCCCTGGCTGTCCCCTAGGTGGCTCTGGAGGTGCCCAGGGTGTCCCTGGGGGTGCCCTGGAGGTCCCCTAGGTGTCCCTGGGGGTGCCCTGGGTGTCCCTGGCGTGGTGTGCCCTGTGGCTGGCTGTCCCCTAGGTGTCCCTGTGGGTGCCCAAAGTGTCCCTGGGAGTGCCCTGGCTGTCCCCTAGGGGTCTCTGGGGGTGCCCTGGCTGTCCCGTCAGTGTACCTGGGGGTTCCCTGCCTGTCCCCTAGGTGTCCCTGGGGGTTCCTGGTTGTCCCTGGGGGTGCCCTGGCTGTCCCCTAGGTGTCCCTGGGGGTGCCCTGGGTGTCCCTGGAGTGCCCTGGCTGTCCCCTAAATGTCCCTGGGGGTGCCTTGGGTGTCCCTGGAGTGCCCTGTCTGTCCCCTAAATGTCCCTGGGGGTGCCCTGGCTGTCCCCTAGGTGTCCCTGGGGGTGTCCTGCCTTCCCCTAGGTGTCCCTGGGGGAGCCCTGGCTGTCCCCTAGGTGTCCCTGGGGTGCCCTGCCTGTCTCCTAGGTGTCCCTGGCGGTGACCTGGGTGTCCCTGGAGTGCCCTGGCTGTCCCCTAAATGTCCCTGGGGGTGCCCTGGCTTTCCCCTCGGTGTCCCTGGGGGTGCCCTGCCTGTCCCCTAGGTGTCCCTGGGGGTGCCCTGCCTGTCCCCTAGGTGTCGTTGGGGGTGCCCTGGGTTTCCCTGGGGGTGCACTGCCTGTCCCCTAGGTGTCCCTGGGGGTACCCTGGGTGTCCCTGGGGTGCCCTGGCTGTCCCCTTGGTGTCCCTGGGGGTGCCCTGGGTGTCCCTGGGGTGCCCTGGCTGTCCCCATCGTGTCCCTGTGGGTGCCCAGAGTGTCCCTGGGAGTGCCCTGGCTGTCACCTAGGGGTCTCTGGGGGTGCCCTTCCTGGACCCTAGGTGTCCCTGGGGGTGCCCTGCCTAGGCCCTAGGTGTCCCTGGGGGTTCCTTGCCTGTCCCCTAGGTGTCCCTGGGGGTGCCCTGGGTGTTCCTGGGGGTGCCCTGGCTGTCCCCTAGGTGTCCCTGGGAGTGCCCTGGGTGTCCCTGGAGTGCCCTGGTGTCCCCTAAATGTCCCTGGGGGTGCCCTGGCTTTCCCCTCTGTGTCCCTGGGGGTGCCCTGCCTGTCCCCTAGGTGTCCCTAAAGGTGCCCTGGCTGTCCCCTTGGTGTCCCTGGGGGTGACCTGGGTGTCCCTGGAGTGCCCTGGCTGTCCCCTAAATGTCCCTGGGGGTGCCCTGGCTTTCCCCTCGGTGTCCCTGGGGGTGCCCTGCCTGTCCCCTAAGTGTCCCTGGGGGTGCCCTTGCTGTCCCTGGGGGTGACCTGGGTGTCCCTGGAGTGCCCTGGCTGTCCCCTAAATGTCCCTGGGGGTGCCCTGGCTGTCCCCTTGGTGGCCCTGGGGGTGCCCTGGGTGTCCCTGGGGGTGCCCTGGAGGTCCCCTTGGTGTCCCTGGGGGTGCCCTGGCTGTCCCTGGAGTGCCATGGCTGTCCCGTCGGTGTCCCTGGGGGTGCCCTGATTGTCCCTGGGGTGCCCAGGGGGTGCCCTGACTGTCCCCTCGGTGTCCCTGGGGGTGCCCATGGTGTCCCTGGGAGTGCCCTGGCTGTCCCCTAGGTGTCCCTGGGGGTGCCCTGAGTGTCCCTGAGGTGCCCTGGCTGTCCCCTAGGTGTCCCTGGGGGTGCCCTGGCTGTCCCCTTCGTGTCTTGGGGGTGCCCTCGCTGTCCCTGGTGTGCCCTGGCTGTCCCCTTGGTGGCCCTGGGGGTGCCCTGGGTGTCCCTGGGGGTGCCCTGGAGGTCCCCTTGGTGTCCCTGGGGGTGCCCTGGCTGTCCCTGGGGTGCCCTGGCTGTCCCCTAGGTGTCCCTGGGTGTGCCCCTGGGTGTCCCTGGGGGTGCCCTGGCTTTCCGCTAGGTGTCCCTGGGGGGGGCCCTGGCTGTCCCCTAGGTGTCCCTGGGGGTGCCCTAGGTGTCCCTGGGGGTGCCCTGGCTGTCCCTGGAGTGCCCTGGCTGTCCCCTAGGTGTCCTTGGGGGGGCCTTGGCTGTCCCCTAGGTGTCCCTGGGGGTGCCCTGGCTGTCCCCTCGGTGTCCC
Source organism: Chamaea fasciata (assembly GCF_029207755.1). Taxonomy (NCBI): domain Eukaryota; kingdom Metazoa; phylum Chordata; class Aves; order Passeriformes; family Sylviidae; genus Chamaea; species Chamaea fasciata. The sequence continues at coordinate 18,003 of NW_027095368.1, forward strand.
TGGTGGTGCCCTGGGTGTCCCTGGGGATGCCCTGGCTGTTCCCTAGGTGTCCCTTGGGGTGCCCTGGGTGTCCCTGGGGGGGCCCTGGCTGTCCCCTTCGTGTCCCTGGGGGTGCCCTGGCTGTCCCCTTCCTGTCCCTGGGGGTGCCCTGGGTGTCCCTGGAGTGCCCGTGCTGTCCCCCTAAATGTCCCTGGGGTGCCCTGGCTGTCCCCTGGATGTCCCTGGGGGTGCCCTGGGTGTCCCTGGGGGTGCCCTGGCTGTCCCCTAGTTGTCCCTGGGGGTGCCCCTGCCTGTCCCTTAGGTGTCCCTGGGGGTGCCCTGGCTGTCCCTAGGGTGCCCTGGCTGTGCCCTAGGTGTCCCTGGGGTGCCTTGGCTGTCCCTGGGGGTGCCCTGGCTGTCCCCTCGTTGTCCCTGGGGGTACCCTGCGTGTCTCCTAGGTGTCCCTGGGGGTGCCCTGGCTGTCCCTGGAGTGCCCTGGCTGTCCCCTAGGTGTCCCTGGGGGTGCCCTGCCTCTCCCCTAGGTGTCCCTGGGGGTGCCCTGGCTGTCCCCTAGGTGTCCCTAGGGGTGCCCTGGGTGTCCCTGGGGGTGCCCTGGCTGTCCCCTAGGTGTCCCTGGGGGTGCCCTGGGTGTCCCTGGGGGTGCCCTCGCTGTCCCTGGGGTGCCCTGGCTGTCCCCAAGGTGTCCCTGGGGGTGCCCTGCCTGTCCTCTCGGTGTCCCTGGGTGTGCCCTGGCTTTGCCCTCGGTGTCCCTGGGGGTGCCCTGGCTGTCCCTAGGGTGCCTTGGCTGTCCCCTAGGTGTCCCGGGGGGGGCCCTGGGTGTCCCTGGGCGTGCAAAGGGTGTCCCTGGTGTTCCCTGGCTGTCCCCTAGGTGTCCCCGGGGGGGGCCGTGGCTGTCCCCTAGGTGTCCCTGGGGGTGCGCTGGTGTCCCTCGGGGTGCCCTGGCTGTCTCCTAGGTGTCCCTGGGGGTGCCCTGGCTGTCCCTGGAGTGCCCTGGCTTTCCCCTAGGTGTCCCTGGGCGTGCCCTGGCTGTCCCCTAGGTGTCCCTGGGGGTGCCCTGCCTCTCCCCTAGGTGTCCCTGGGGGTGCCCTGGCTGTCCCCTAGGTGTCCCTGGGGGTGCCCTGGGTGTCCCTGGGGGTGCCCTGGCTGTCCCCTAGGTGTCCCTGGGGGTGCCCCTGGGTGTCCCTGGGGGTGCCCTCGCTGTCCCTGGGGTGCCCTGGCTGTCCCCTAGGTGGCCCCGGGGGGGTGCCCTTGGTGTCCCTGGGGGTGCCCTGGAGGTCCCTTAGGTGTCCCTGGGGGTGCCCTGGCTGTCCCTGGTGTTCCCTGGCTGTCCCTCGATGTCCCTGGGGTGCCCCTGGCTGTCACTTAGGTGTCCCCCGGGGTGCACTGGCTATCCCTAGGGTGCCCTGGCTGTCCCCTAGGTGTCCCTGGGGGTGTCCTGCCTTGCCCTAGGTGTCCCTGGGGGTGCCCTGGCTGTCCCCTCCGTGTCCCTGGGGGTGCCCTGGGTGTCCCTGGGGTGCCCTGGCTGACCCCAAGGTGTCCCTTGGGGTGCCCAGAGTGTCCCTAGGAGGTCCCTGGCTGTCCCCTAGGGGTCACTGGGGGTGCCCTGGCTGTCCCGTCAGTGTCACTGGGGGTGCCCTGCCTGTCCCTTAGGTGTCCCTCGGGGTGCCCTGGCTGTCCCTAGGGTGCCCTGGCTGTGCCCTCGGTGTCTCTGGGGGTGCCCTGGCTGTCCCGAGGGTGCCATGGCTGTCCCTAGGGTCCCTGGCTGTCCCCTTGGTGTCCCTGGGGGGGCCCTGGGTTTCCCTGGGGCGCCCGGGAGGTCCCCTACGTGTCCCTGGGGTACCCTGGGTTTCCCTGGGCTGCCCTGGGGTGCCCTGGCTTTCCCGTAGGTATCCCTGGGCTGCCCTGGCTGTCCCTTCAGTGTCCCTGGGGGTGCCCTGGCTCTCCCCTAGGGGTCCCTGACGGTGCCCTGGGTGTCCCTGGCGTGCCCTGGCTGTCTCCTAGGTGTCCCTGGGGGTGCCCTGGCTGTCCCTAGGGTGCCCTGGCTGTCCCCTTGGTGTCCCTGGGGGTGCCCTGGCTGTCCCCTAGGTGTCCCTGGGGGTGCCCTGGCTGTCCCTGGGGTGCCCTGGCTGTCCCCTAGGTGTCCCTGGGGGTGCCCTGGCTGTCCCTGGGGTGCCCTGGCTGTCCCCTAGATGTCCCTGGAGGTCGCCTAGGTGTCCCTGGGGGTGCCCTCGCTGTCCCTGGGGTGCCCTGGCTGTCCCCTAGGTGTCCCTGGGAGTGCCGTGGGTGTGCCTGGGGTGCCCTGTCTGTCCTCTAGGTGTCCCTGGGGTTGCCCTGGGTGTCCCTGGGGTGCTCTGGATGTCCCCTTGGTGTCCCTGGGGGTGCCCTGGCTGTCCCCCTTGGTGTCCGTAGGGTGCCCTGTCTGTGCCCTTGGTGTCCCTGTGGGTGCCCTGGCTGTCCCCTAGGTGTCCCTGGGGGGGCCCTGGCTGTCCCTGGGGTGCCCTGGCTGTCCCCTAGGTGGCCCTGGGGGTGCCCTGGGTGTCCCTGGGGGTGCCCTGGAGGTCCCCTAGGTGTCCCTGGGGGTGCCCTGGGTGTCCCTGGTGTGCCCTGGCTGTCCCCAAGGTGTCCCTGTGGGTGCCCAAAGTGTCCCTGGAAGTGCCCTGGCTGTCCCCTAGGGGTCTCTGGGGGTGCCCTGGCTGTCCCGTCAGTGTCCCTGGGGGTGCCCTGCCTGTCCCCTAGGTGTCCCTGGAGGTCCCCTTGGTGTCCCTGGGGGTGCCCAGGGTGTTCCTTAGGTGTCCCTGGGGGTGCCCTGGCTGTCCCTGGGGTGCTCTGGATGTCCCCTTGGTGTCCCTGGGGGTGCCCTGGCTGTTCCTAGGGTGCCCTGGCTGTGCCCTAGGGGTCCCTGGGGGTGCCCTGGCTGTCCCTAGGGTGCCCTGGCTGTCACCTAGGTGTCCCTTGGGGTGCGTTGGTGTCCCTCGGGGTGCCCTGGCTGTCCCCTAGGTGTCCCTGGGGGTGCCCTGCCTCTCCCCTAGGTGTCCCTGGGGGTGCCCTGGCTGTCCCCTAGGTGTCCCTGGGGGTGCCCTGGGTGTCCCTGGGGGTGCCCTGGCTGTCCCCTAGGTGTCCCTGGGGGTGCCCTGGGTGTCCCTGGGGGTGCCCTCGCTGTCCCTGGGGTGCCCTGGCTGTCCCCTAGGTGGCCCTGGGGGTGCCCTGGGTGTCCCTGGGGATGCCCTGGAGGTCCCCTAGGTGTCCCTGGGGGTGCCCTGGCTGTCCCTGGGGTGCCCTGGCTGTCTCCAAGGTGTCCCTGGGGGTGCCCTGCCTGTCCTCTCGGTGTCCCTGGGGGTGCCCTGGCTGTGCCCTCGGTGTCCCTGGGGGTGCCCTGGGTGTCCCTGGGGTGCCCTGGCTGTCCCCTAG
>NW_027095369.1:0-21379 GCF_029207755.1 Chamaea fasciata
AAGTCAGCTGCCCTAGTGCCTGATGTCAGTTTGTAGGAGGCTTTTGGCCCTCCACGGGAAGCTAGTCTTCGAGATTGTGGCAGCTTGCGTCTGGAAGAAATCCTGTTCCGTTTTGGATTGTATGTGGCGAGGCCTGGTGCCCGGCAGAGGGAGTTGGGTACAAATGATGGCCTGTTTCCAGGGGTAAGTAAAGTCAGCTGCCCAGGTGCCTGATGTCAGTTTGTTGCAGGCCTATGGCCCTCCAAGAGCAGCCAGGTATCCAGTTTGTGGCAGCTTGCATCTGGAAGAAATCCTGTTCTATTTGGGATTGTAGGTGGCCGAGGCCAGGTGCCCGGCAGAGGGAGTTGGGCACAAAGGATGGCCTGTTTCCAGGGGTAAGTAAAGTCAGCTGCCCAGGTGCCTGATGTCAGTTTGTAGGAGGCCTTTGGCCCTCCAAAGGAAGCCTGGCTTCCAGCTTGTGGCAGCTTGCATCTGGAAGAAATCCTGTTTCGTTTGGGATTGTAGGTGGCCGGAGCCGGGTGCCCTGCTGAAGGAGTAGGGAACAAAGAATGGCCTGTTTCAAGGGGTAAGTAAAGTCAGCTGCCCAGGTGCCTGATGTCAGTTTGTAGGAGGCCTTTGGCCATCCAAGGGAAGCAAGTCTACCAGTTTGTGGCAGCTTGCATCTGGAAGAAATCCTGTTCCATTCGGGATGGTAGGTGGCCGAGGCCAGGTGCCCGGCAGAGGGAGTTGGGCACAAATGATGGCCTGTTTCCAGCGGTAAGTAAAGTCAGCTGCCCAGGTGCCTTGAATCAGTTTGTAGCAGGCCTTTGGCCCTCCATGGGAAGCCAGGCTTCCAGCTTGTGGCAGCTTGCATCTTGAAGAAATCCTGTTCCGTTTGGGATTGTAGGTGGCCGAGGCCTGCTGCCCGGCAGAGGGAGTTGGGCACAAAGGATGGCCTGTTTCCAGAGGTAAGTAAAGTCAGCTGCCCAGGTGCCTGATGTCAGTTTGTAGGAGGCCTTTGGCCCTCCAAGGGAAGCGAGGCTTCCAGCTTGTGGCAGCTTGCATCTGGAAGAAATCCTGTTCCGTTCGGGATTGTAGGTGTCCGGAACTGGGTGCCCGGCAGAGGGAGTTGGGAACAAAGGATGGCCTGTTTCCAGGGGTAAGTAAAGTCAGCTGCCCAGGTGCCTGATGTCAGTTTGTAGGAGGCTTTTGGCCCTCCACGGGAAGCTAGTCTTCGAGATTGTGGCAGCTTGCGTCTGGAAGAAATCCTGTTCCGTTTTGGATTGTAGGTGGCCGAAGCCTGGTGCCCGGCAGAGGGAGTTGGGTACAAATGATGGCCTGTTTCCAGGGGTAAGTAAAGTCAGCTGCCCAGGTGCCTGATGTCAGTTTGTTGCAGGCCTATGGCCCTCCAAGAGCAGCCAGGTATCCAGTTTGTGGCAGCTTGCATCTGGAAGAAATCCTGTTCTATTTGGGATTGTAGGTGGCCGAGGCCAGGTGCCCGGCAGAGGGAGTTGGGCACAAAGGATGGCCTGTTTCCAGGGGTAAGTAAAGTCAGCTGCCCAGGTGCCTGATGTCAGTTTGTAGGAGGCCTTTGGCCCTCCAAGGGAAGCCTGGCTTCCAGCTTGTGGCAGCTTGCATCTGGAAGAAATCCTGTTTCGTTTGGGATTGTAGGTGGCCGGAGCCGGGTGCCCTGCTGAAGGAGTAGGGAACAAAGAATGGCCTGTTTCAAGGGGTAAGTAAAGTCAGCTGCCCAGGTGCCTGATGTCAGTTTGTAGGAGGCCTTTGGCCATCCAAGGGAAGCAAGTCTACCAGTTTGTGGCAGCTTGCATCTGGAAGAAATCCTGTTCCATTCGGGATGGTAGGTGGCCGAGGCCAGGTGCCCGGCAGAGGGAGTTGGGCACAAATGATGGCCTGTTTCCAGCGGTAAGTAAAGTCAGCTGCCCAGGTGCCTTGAATCAGTTTGTAGCAGGCCTTTGGCCCTCCATGGGAAGCCAGGCTTCCAGCTTGTGGCAGCTTGCATCTTGAAGAAATCCTGTTCCGTTTGGGATTGTAGGTGGCCGAGGCCAGGTGCCCTGCTGCAGGAGTAGGGAACAAAGGATGGCCTGTTTCCAGGGGTAAGTAAAGTCAGCTGCCCAGGTGCCTGATGTCAGTTTGTAGTAGGCCTTTGGCCCTCCATGGGAAGCCAGGCTTCCAGCTTGTGGCAGCTTGCATCTGGAAGAAATCCTGTTCCGTTTGGGATCGTAGGTGACCGAGGCCTGGTGCCCGGATGTGGGAGTTGGGCAGAAATGAGAACCTGTTTCTAGGGGTAAGTAAAGTCAGCTGCCGAGGTGCCTGATGTCAGTTTGTAGCAGGCCTTTGGCTCTCCAAGTGATGCTAGTCTTCCTGTTCAATGCAGCTTCCATCTGGATAAAATCCTATTCCGTTCAAGATTGTAGGTTCCCGAAGCCGGGTGCCCGGCAGAGGGAGTTGGTCACAAAGGATGGCCTGTTTCCAGGGGTAAGTAAAGTCAGCTGCCCAGGTGCCTGATGTCAGTTTGTAGGAGGCCTTTGGCCCTCCAAGGGAAGCCAGGCTTCCAGCTTGTGGCAGCTTGCATCTTGAAGAAATCCTGTTCCATTCGGGATTGTAGGTGGCCGAGGCCAGGTGCCCGGCAGAGGGAGTTGGGCACAAATGATGGCCTGTTTCCAGGGGTAAGTAAAGTCAGCTGCCCAGGTGCCTGATGTCAGTTTGTAGGAGGCCTTTGGCCCTTCAAGGGAAACTAGTCTTCCAGTTTGTGGAAGCTTGCATCTGGAAGAAATCCTGTTCCATTCGGGATTGTAGGTGGCCGAGGCCAGGTGCCCGGCAGAGGGAGTTGGGAACAAATGATGGCCTGTTTCCAGGGGTAAGTAAAGTTATCTGCCCAGGTGCCTGATGTCAGTTTGTAGGAGGCCTTTGGCCCTCCATGGGAAGCCTGGCTTCCAGTTTGTGGCAGCTTGCATCTGGAAGAAATCCTGTTCCGTTCGGGATTGTAGGTGGCCGAGGCAAGGTGCCCGGCAGAGGGAATTGGGAACAAAGGATGGCCTGTTTCCAGGGGTAAGTAAAGTTAGCTGCCCAGGTGCCTGGTGTCAGTTTGTAGGAGGCCTTTGGCCCTCCAAGAGAAGCTAGTCTTCCAGTTTGTGGCAGCTTGCATCTTGAAGAAATGCTGTTCTGCTCGGGAATGTAGGTGGCCGAGGCCAGGTGCCTGGCAGAGGGAGTTGGGCACAAAGGATGGCCTGTTTCCAGGGGGAAGTAAAGTCAGCTGCCCAGGTGCCTGATGTCAGTTAGTAGAAGGCCTTTGGCCCTCCATGGGAAGCCAGGCTTCCAGCTTGTGGCAGCTTGCATCTTGAAGAAATCCTGTTCCGTTCGGGATTGTAGGTGGCCGAGGCCAGGTGCCCGGCAGAGGAAATTGGGCACAAAGGACGGCCTGTTTCCAGGGGTAAGTAAAGTCAGCTGCCCAGGTTCCTGATGTCAGTTTGTAGGAGGTTTTTGGCCCTCCAAGGGAAGCCAGGCTTCCAGCTTGTGGCAGCTTGCATCTTGAAGAAATCCTGTTCCGTTTGGGATTGTAGGTGGCCGAGGCCTGGTGCCCGGCAGAGGGAGTTGGGCACAAATGATGGCCTGTTTCCAGGGCTAAGTAAAGTCAGCTGCCCAGGTGCCTGATGTCAGTTTGTAGGAGGCCTTTGGCCCTCCAAGGGAAGCCAGGCTTCCAGCTTGTGGCAGCTTGCATCTGGAAGAAATCCTGTTTCGTTCGGGATTGTAGGTGTCCGGAGCCGCGTGCCCTGCTGAGGGAGTAGGGAACAAATGATGGCCTGTTTCCAAGGGTTAGTAAAGTCAGCTGCCCAGGTGTCTGATGTCAGTTTGTAGCAGGCCTTTGGCCCTCCATGAGAAGCCTGGCTTCCAGCTTGTGGCAGCTTGCATCTGGAAGAAATCCTGTTCCGTTCGGGATTGTAGGTGGCCGAGGCCAGGTGCCTGGCAGAGGGAGTTGGGTACAAATGATGGCCTGTTTCCAGGGGTAAGTAAAGTCAGCTGCCCAGGTGCCTGATGTCAGTTTGTAGGAGGCCTTTGGCCATCCAAGAGCAGCCAGGCTTCCAGCTTGTGGTATCTTGCATCTTGAAGAAATCCTGTTCCGTTTGGGATCGTAGGTGGCCGAGGCCTGGTGCCCGACAGAGGGAGTTGGGCACAAATGATGGCCTGTTTCCAGGGGTAAGTAAAGTCAGCTGCCCAGGTGCCTGATGTCAGTTTGTAGTAGGCCTTTGGCTTTTCAAGGGAAACTAGTCTTCCAGATTGTGGCAGCTTGCATCGCGAAGAAATCCTGTTCCGTTCGGGATTGTAGGTGGCCGAGGCCAGGTGCCCGGCAGAGGGAGTTGGGCACAAAGGATGGCCTGTTTCCAGGGGTAAGTAAAGTCAGCTGCCCAGGTGCCTGATGTCAGTTTGTAGGAGGCCTTTGGCCCTCCAAGGGAAGCCAGTCTTCCAGTTTGTGGCAGCTTGCATCTGGAAGAAATCCTGTTCCATTCGGGATTGTAGGTGGCCGAGGCCTGGTGTCGGGCAGAGGGAGTTGGGCACAAAGATGGCCTGTTTCCAGGGGTAAGTAAAGTCAGCTGCCCAGGTGCCTGATGTCAGTTTGTAGGAGGCCTTTGGCCCTCCAAGGGAAGCTAGTCTTCCAGTTTGTGGCAGCTTGCATCTGGAAGAAATCCTATTCTGTTCGGGATTGTAGGTGGCCGAGGCCAGGTGCCCGGCAGAGGGAGTTGGGCACAAATGATGGCCTGTTTCCAGGGGTAAGTAAAGTCAGCTGCCCAGGTGCCTGATGTCAGTTTGTAGGAAGCCTTTGGCCTTCCACGGGAAGCTAGTCTTCGCGATTGTGGCAGCTTGCGTCTGGAAGAAATCCTGTTCCGTTTTGGATTGTAGGTGGCCGAGGCCTGGTGCCCGGCAGAGGGAGTTGGGCACAAAGGATGGCCTGTTTTCAGAGGTAAGTAAAGTCAGCTGCCCAGGTGCCTGATGTCAGTTTGTAGGAGGCCTTTGGCCCTGCAAGAGCAGCCAGGCTTCCTGCTTGTGGCAGCTTGCATCTGGAAGAAATCCTGTTTCGTTTGGGATTGTAGGTGGCCGGAGCCGGGTGCCCTGCTGAAGGAGTAGGGAACAAAGAATGGACTGTTTCAAGGGGTAAGTAAAGTCAGCTGCCCAGGTGCCTGATGTCAGTTTGTAGGAGGCCTTTGGCCATCCAAAGGAAACAAGTCTTCCAGTTTGTGGCAGCTTGCATCTGGAAGAAATCCTGTTTCGTTCGAGAGTGTAGGTGGCCGAGGCCAGGTGCCCGGCAGAGGGAGTTGGGCACAAATGATGGCCTGTTTCCAGGGGTTAGTAAAGTCAGCTGCCCAGGTGCCTTGAATCAGTTTGTAGCAGGCCTTTGACCCTCCATGGGAAGCCAGGCTTCCAGCTTGTGGCAGCTTGCATCTGGAAGAAATCCTGTTCCGTTTGGGATTGTATGTGGCCGAGGCCAGGTGCCCTGCTGCAGGAGTTGGGAACAAAGGATGGCCTGTTTCCAGGGGTAAGTAAAGTCAGCTGCCCAGGTGCCTGATGTCAGTTTGTAGGAGGCCTTTGGCCCGCCATGGGAAGCCAGGCTTCCAGCTTGTGGCAGCTTGTATCTGGAAGAAATCCTGTTCCGTTTGGGATCGTAGGTGACTGAGGCCTGGTGCCCGGCTGTGGGAGTTGGGCACAAATGAGAACCTGTTTCCAGGGGTAAGTAAAGTCAGCTGCCCAGGTGCCTGATGTCAGTTTGTAGCAGGCCTTTGGCTCTCCAAGTGATGCTAGTCTTCCTGTTCAATGCAGCTTCCATCTGGAAAAAATCCTATTCCGTTCAAGATTGTAGGTTCCCGAAGCCGGGTGCCCGGCAGAGGGAGTTGGGCACAAAGGATGGCCTGTTTCCAGGGGTAAGTAAAGTCAGCTGCCCAGGTGCCTGATGTCAGTTTGTAGGAGGCCTTTGGCCCTCCAAGGGAAGCAAGGCTTCCAGCTTGTGGCAGCTTGCATCTTGAAGAAATCCTGTTCCGTTTGGGATTATAGGTGGCCGAGGCCTGGTGCCCGGCAGAGGGAGTTGGGCACAAATGATGGCCTGTTTCCAGGGGTAAGTAAAGTCAGCTGCCCAGGTGCCTGATGTCAGTTTGTAGGAGGCCTTTGGCCCTTCAAGGGAAACTAGTCTTCCAGTTTGTGGCAGCTTGCATCTGGAAGAAATCCTGTTCCATTCTGGATTGTAGGTGGCCGAGGCCAGGTGCCCGGCAGAGGGAGTTGGGAACAAATGATGGCCTGTTTCCAGGGGTAAGTAAAGTTATCTGCCCAGGTGCCTGATGTCAGTTTGTAGGAGGCCTTTGGCCCTTCAAGGGAAACTAGTCTTCCAGTTTGTGGCAGCTTGCATCTGGAAGAAATCCTGTTCCATTCGGGATTGTAGGTGGCCGAGGCCAGGTGCCCGGCAGAGGGAGTTGGTCACAAAGGATGGCCTGTTTCCAGGGGTAAGTAAAGTCAGCTGCCCAGGTGCCTGATGTCAGTTTGTAGGAGGCCTTTGGCCCTCCAAGGGAAGCCAGGCTTCCAGCTTGTGGCAGCTTGCATCTGGAAGAAATCCTGTTCCATTCGGGATTGTAGGTGGCCGAGGCCAGGTGCCCGGCAGAGGGAGTTGGGCACAAATGATGGCCTGTTTCCAGGGGTAAGTAAAGTCAGCTGCCCAGGTGCCTGATGTCAGTTTGTAGGAGGCCTTTGGCCCTTCAAGGGAAACTAGTCTTCCAGTTTGTGGAAGCTTGCATCTGGAAGAAATCCTGTTCCATTCGGGATTGTAGGTGGCCGAGGCCAGGTGCCCGGCAGAGGGAGTTGGGAACAAATGATGGCCTGTTTCCAGGGGTAAGTAAAGTTATCTGCCCAGGTGCCTGATGTCAGTTTGTAGGAGGCCTTTGGCCCTCCATGGGAAGCCTGGCTTCCAGTTTGTGGCAGCTTGCATCTGGAAGAAATCCTGTTCCGTTCGGGATTGTAGGTGGCCGAGGCAAGGTGCCCGGCAGAGGGAATTGGGAACAAAGGATGGCCTGTTTCCAGGGGTAAGTAAAGTTAGCTGCCCAGGTGCCTGGTGTCAGTTTGTAGGAGGCCTTTGGCCCTCCAAGAGAAGCTAGTCTTCCAGTTTGTGGCAGCTTGCATCTTGAAGAAATGCTGTTCTGCTCGGGAATGTAGGTGGCCGAGGCCAGGTGCCTGGCAGAGGGAGTTGGGCACAAAGGATGGCCTGTTTCCAGGGGGAAGTAAAGTCAGCTGCCCAGGTGCCTGATGTCAGTTAGTAGAAGGCCTTTGGCCCTCCATGGGAAGCCAGGCTTCCAGCTTGTGGCAGCTTGCATCTTGAAGAAATCCTGTTCCGTTCGGGATTGTAGGTGGCCGAGGCCAGGTGCCCGGCAGAGGAAATTGGGCACAAAGGACGGCCTGTTTCCAGGGGTAAGTAAAGTCAGCTGCCCAGGTTCCTGATGTCAGTTTGTAGGAGGTTTTTGGCCCTCCAAGGGAAGCCAGGCTTCCAGCTTGTGGCAGCTTGCATCTTGAAGAAATCCTGTTCCGTTTGGGATTGTAGGTGGCCGAGGCCTGGTGCCCGGCAGAGGGAGTTGGGCACAAATGATGGCCTGTTTCCAGGGCTAAGTAAAGTCAGCTGCCCAGGTGCCTGATGTCAGTTTGTAGGAGGCCTTTGGCCCTCCAAGGGAAGCCAGGCTTCCAGCTTGTGGCAGCTTGCATCTGGAAGAAATCCTGTTTCGTTCGGGATTGTAGGTGTCCGGAGCCGCGTGCCCTGCTGAGGGAGTAGGGAACAAATGATGGCCTGTTTCCAAGGGTTAGTAAAGTCAGCTGCCCAGGTGTCTGATGTCAGTTTGTAGCAGGCCTTTGGCCCTCCATGAGAAGCCTGGCTTCCAGCTTGTGGCAGCTTGCATCTGGAAGAAATCCTGTTCCGTTCGGGATTGTAGGTGGCCGAGGCCAGGTTCCTGGCAGAGGGAGTTGGGTACAAATGATGGCCTGTTTCCAGGGGTAAGTAAAGTCAGCTGCCCAGGTGCCTGATGTCAGTTTGTAGGAGGCCTTTGGCCATCCAAGAGCAGCCAGGCTTCCAGCTTGTGGTATCTTGCATCTTGAAGAAATCCTGTTCCGTTTGGGATCGTAGGTGGCCGAGGCCTGGTGCCCGACAGAGGGAGTTGGGCACAAATGATGGCCTGTTTCCAGGGGTAAGTAAAGTCAGCTGCCCAGGTGCCTGATGTCAGTTTGTAGTAGGCCTTTGGCTTTTCAAGGGAAACTAGTCTTCCAGATTGTGGCAGCTTGCATCGCGAAGAAATCCTGTTCCGTTCGGGATTGTAGGTGGCCGAGGCCAGGTGCCCGGCAGAGGGAGTTGGGCACAAAGGATGGCCTGTTTCCAGGGGTAAGTAAAGTCAGCTGCCCAGGTGCCTGATGTCAGTTTGTAGGAGGCCTTTGGCCCTCCAAGGGAAGCCAGTCTTCCAGTTTGTGGCAGCTTGCATCTGGAAGAAATCCTGTTCCATTCGGGATTGTAGGTGGCCGAGGCCTGGTGTCGGGCAGAGGGAGTTGGGCACAAAGATGGCCTGTTTCCAGGGGTAAGTAAAGTCAGCTGCCCAGGTGCCTGATGTCAGTTTGTAGGAGGCCTTTGGCCCTCCAAGGGAAGCTAGTCTTCCAGTTTGTGGCAGCTTGCATCTGGAAGAAATCCTATTCTGTTCGGGATTGTAGGTGGCCGAGGCCAGGTGCCCGGCAGAGGGAGTTGGGCACAAATGATGGCCTGTTTCCAGGGGTAAGTAAAGTCAGCTGCCCAGGTGCCTGATGTCAGTTTGTAGGAAGCCTTTGGCCTTCCACGGGAAGCTAGTCTTCGCGATTGTGGCAGCTTGCGTCTGGAAGAAATCCTGTTCCGTTTTGGATTGTAGGTGGCCGAGGCCTGGTGCCCGGCAGAGGGAGTTGGGCACAAAGGATGGCCTGTTTTCAGAGGTAAGTAAAGTCAGCTGCCCAGGTGCCTGATGTCAGTTTGTAGGAGGCCTTTGGCCCTGCAAGAGCAGCCAGGCTTCCTGCTTGTGGCAGCTTGCATCTGGAAGAAATCCTGTTTCGTTTGGGATTGTAGGTGGCCGGAGCCGGGTGCCCTGCTGAAGGAGTAGGGAACAAAGAATGGACTGTTTCAAGGGGTAAGTAAAGTCAGCTGCCCAGGTGCCTGATGTCAGTTTGTAGGAGGCCTTTGGCCATCCAAAGGAAACAAGTCTTCCAGTTTGTGGCAGCTTGCATCTGGAAGAAATCCTGTTTCGTTCGAGAGTGTAGGTGGCCGAGGCCAGGTGCCCGGCAGAGGGAGTTGGGCACAAATGATGGCCTGTTTCCAGGGGTTAGTAAAGTCAGCTGCCCAGGTGCCTTGAATCAGTTTGTAGCAGGCCTTTGACCCTCCATGGGAAGCCAGGCTTCCAGCTTGTGGCAGCTTGCATCTGGAAGAAATCCTGTTCCGTTTGGGATTGTATGTGGCCGAGGCCAGGTGCCCTGCTGCAGGAGTTGGGAACAAAGGATGGCCTGTTTCCAGGGGTAAGTAAAGTCAGCTGCCCAGGTGCCTGATGTCAGTTTGTAGGAGGCCTTTGGCCCGCCATGGGAAGCCAGGCTTCCAGCTTGTGGCAGCTTGTATCTGGAAGAAATCCTGTTCCGTTTGGGATCGTAGGTGACTGAGGCCTGGTGCCCGGCTGTGGGAGTTGGGCACAAATGAGAACCTGTTTCCAGGGGTAAGTAAAGTCAGCTGCCCAGGTGCCTGATGTCAGTTTGTAGCAGGCCTTTGGCTCTCCAAGTGATGCTAGTCTTCCTGTTCAATGCAGCTTCCATCTGGAAAAAATCCTATTCCGTTCAAGATTGTAGGTTCCCGAAGCCGGGTGCCCGGCAGAGGGAGTTGGGCACAAAGGATGGCCTGTTTCCAGGGGTAAGTAAAGTCAGCTGCCCAGGTGCCTGATGTCAGTTTGTAGGAGGCCTTTGGCCCTCCAAGGGAAGCAAGGCTTCCAGCTTGTGGCAGCTTGCATCTTGAAGAAATCCTGTTCCGTTTGGGATTATAGGTGGCCGAGGCCTGGTGCCCGGCAGAGGGAGTTGGGCACAAATGATGGCCTGTTTCCAGGGGTAAGTAAAGTCAGCTGCCCAGGTGCCTGATGTCAGTTTGTAGGAGGCCTTTGGCCCTTCAAGGGAAACTAGTCTTCCAGTTTGTGGCAGCTTGCATCTGGAAGAAATCCTGTTCCATTCTGGATTGTAGGTGGCCGAGGCCAGGTGCCCGGCAGAGGGAGTTGGGAACAAATGATGGCCTGTTTCCAGGGGTAAGTAAAGTTATCTGCCCAGGTGCCTGATGTCAGTTTGTAGGAGGCCTTTGGCCCTTCAAGGGAAACTAGTCTTCCAGTTTGTGGCAGCTTGCATCTGGAAGAAATCCTGTTCCATTCGGGATTGTAGGTGGCCGAGGCCAGGTGCCCGGCAGAGGGAGTTGGGCACAAATGATGGCCTGTTTCCAGGGGTAAGTAAAGTCAGCAGCCCAGGTGTCTGATGTCAGTTTGTAGCAGGCCTTTGGCCCTCCATGGGAAGCCTGGCTTCCAGCTTGTGGCAGCTTGCATCTGGAAGAAATGCTGTTCCGTTCGGGATTGTAGGTGGCCGAGGCCAGGTGCCCGGCAGAGGGAGTTGGGAACAAAGGATGGCCTGTTTCCAGGGGTAAGTAAAGTTAGCTGCCCAGGTGCCTGGTGTCAGTTTGTAGGAGGCCTTTGGCCCTCCAAGAGAAGCTAGTCTTCCAGTTTGTGGCAGATTGCATCTTGAAGAAATGCTGTTCTGCTCGGGAATGTAGGTGGCCGAGGCCAGGTGCCTGGCAGAGGGAGTTGGGCACAAAGGACGGCCTGTTTCCAGGGGTAAGTAAAGTCAGCTGCCCAGGTGCCTGATGTCAGTTTGTAGGAGGTTTTTGGCCCTCCAAGGGAAGCCGGGCTTCCAGCTTGTGGCAGCTTGCATCTTGAAGAAATCCTGTTCCGTTTGGGATTGTAGGTGGCCGAGGCCTGGTGCCCGGCAGAGGGAGTTGGGCACAAAGGATGGCCTGTTTCCAGGGCTAAGTAAAGTCAGCTGCCCAGGTGCCTGATGTCAGTTTGTAGGAGGCCTTTGGCCCTCCAAGGGAAGCCAGGCTTCCAGCTTGTGGCAGCTTGCATCTGGAAGAAATCCTGTTTCGTTCGGGATTGTAGGTGTCCGGAGCCGGGTGCCCTGCTGAGGGAGTAGGGAACAAATGATGGCCTGTTTCCAAGGGTCAGTAAAGTCAGCTGCCCAGGTGTCTGATGTCAGTTTGTAGCAGGCCTTTGGCCCTCCATGAGAAGCCTGGCTTCCAGCTTGTGGCAGCTTGCATCTGGAAGAAATCCTGTTCCGTTCGGGATTGTAGGTGTCCGAGGCCAGGTGCCTGGCAGAGGGAGTTGGGTACAAATGATGGCCTGTTTCCAGGGGTAAGTAAATTCAGCTGCCCAGGTGCCTGATGTCAGTTTGTAGGAGGCCTTTGGCCATCCAAGAGCAGCCAGGCTTCCAGCTTGTGGTATCTTGCATCTTGAAGAAATCCTGTTCCGTTTGGGATCGTAGGTGGCCGAGGCCTGGTGCCCGACAGAGGGAGTTGGGCACAAATGATGGCCTGTTTCCAGGGGTAAGTAAAGTCAGCTGCCCAGGTGCCTGATGTCAGTTTGTAGTAGGCCTTTGGCTTTTCAAGGGAAACTAGGCTTCCAGATTGTGGCAGCTTGCATCGTGAAGAAATCCTGTTCCGTTCGGGATTGTAGGTGTCCGAGGCCAGGTGCCCGGCAGAAAGACTTGGGCACAAAGGATGGCCTGTTTCCAAGGGTAAGTAAAGTCAGCTGCCCAGGTTCCTGATGTCAGTTTGTAGGAGGCCTTTGGCCCTCCATGGGAAGCCAGGCTTCCAGCTTGTGGCAGCTTGCATCTGGAAGAAATCCTGTTCCGTTCGGGATTGTAGGTGGCCGGAGCCGGGTGCCCTGCTGAAGGAGTAGGGAACAAAGAATGGACTGTTTCAAGGGGTAAGTAAAGTCAGCTGCCCAGGTGCCTGATGTCAGTTTGTAGGAGGCCTTTGGCTTTTCAAGGGAAACTAGTCTTCCAGATTGTGGCAGCTTGCATCGCGAAGAAATCCTGTTCCGTTCGGGATTGTAGGTGGCCGAGGCCAGGTGCCCGGCAGAGGGAGTTGGGCAGAAAGGATGGCCTGTTTCCAGGGGTAAGTAAAGTCAGCTGCCCAGGTGCCTGATGTCAGTTTGTAGGAGGCCTTTGGCCCTCCAAGGGAAGCCAGTCTTCCAGTTTGTGGCAGCTTGCATCTGGAAGAAATCCTGTTCCATTCGGGATTGTAGGTGGCCGAGGCCTGGTGTCGGGCAGAGGGAGTTGGGCACAAAGATGGCCTGTTTCCAGGGGTAAGTAAAGTCAGCTGCCCAGGTGCCTGATGTCAGTTTGTAGGAGGCCTTTGGCCCTCCAAGGGAAGCTAGTCTTCCAGTTTGTGGCAGCTTGCATCTGGAAGAAATCCTATTCTGTTCGGGATTGTAGGTGGCCGAGGCCAGGTGCCCGGCAGAGGGAGTTGGGCACAAATGATGGCCTGTTTCCAGGGGTAAGTAAAGTCAGCTGCCCAGGTGCCTGATGTCAGTTTGTAGGAAGCCTTTGGCCTTCCACGGGAAGCTAGTCTTCGCGATTGTGGCAGCTTGCGTCTGGAAGAAATGCTGTTCCGTTTTGGATTGTAGGTGGCCGAGGCCTGGTGCCCGGCAGAGGGAGTTGGGCACAAAGGATGGCCTGTTTTCAGAGGTAAGTAAAGTCAGCTGCCCAGGTGCCTGATGTCAGTTTGTAGGAGGCCTTTGGCCCTGCAAGAGCAGCCAGGCTTCCTGCTTGTGGCAGCTTGCATCTGGAAGAAATCCTGTTTCGTTTGGGATTGTAGGTGGCCGGAGCCGGGTGCCCTGCTGAAGGAGTAGGGAACAAAGAATGGACTGTTTCAAGGGGTAAGTAAAGTCAGCTGCCCAGGTGCCTGATGTCAGTTTGTAGGAGGCCTTTGGCCATCCAAAGAAAACAAGTCTTCCAGTTTGTGGCAGCTTGCATCTGGAAGAAATCCTGTTTCGTTCGAGAGTGTAGGTGGCCGAGGCCAGGTGCCCGGCAGAGGGAGTTGGGCACAAATGATGGCCTGTTTCCAGGGGTTAGTAAAGTCAGCTGCCCAGGTGCCTTGAATCAGTTTGTAGCAGGCCTTTGACCCTCCATGGGAAGCCAGGCTTCCAGCTTGTGGCAGCTTGCATCTGGAAGAAATCCTGTTCCGTTTGGGATTGTATGTGGCCGAGGCCAGGTGCCCTGCTGCAGGAGTTGGGAACAAAGGATGGCCTGTTTCCAGGGGTAAGTAAAGTCAGCTGCCCAGGTGCCTGATGTCAGTTTGTAGGAGGCCTTTGGCCCGCCATGGGAAGCCAGGCTTCCAGCTTGTGGCAGCTTGTATCTGGAAGAAATCCTGTTCCGTTTGGGATCGTAGGTGACTGAGGCCTGGTGCCCGGCTGTGGGAGTTGGGCACAAATGAGAACCTGTTTCCAGGGGTAAGTAAAGTCAGCTGCCCAGGTGCCTGATGTCAGTTTGTAGCAGGCCTTTGGCTCTCCAAGTGATGCTAGTCTTCCTGTTCAATGCAGCTTCCATCTGGAAAAAATCCTATTCCGTTCAAGATTGTAGGTTCCCGAAGCCGGGTGCCCGGCAGAGGGAGTTGGGCACAAAGGATGGCCTGTTTCCAGGGGTAAGTAAAGTCAGCTGCCCAGGTGCCTGATGTCAGTTTGTAGGAGGCCTTTGGCCCTCCAAGGGAAGCAAGGCTTCCAGCTTGTGGCAGCTTGCATCTTGAAGAAATCCTGTTCCGTTTGGGATTGTAGGTGGCCGAGGCCTGGTGCCCGGCAGAGGGAGTTGGGCACAAATGATGGCCTGTTTCCAGGGGTAAGTAAAGTCAGCTGCCCAGGTGCCTGATGTCAGTTTGTAGGAGGCCTTTGGCCCTTCAAGGGAAACTAGTCTTCCAGTTTGTGGCAGCTTGCATCTGGAAGAAATCCTGTTCCATTCTGGATTGTAGGTGGCCGAGGCCAGGTGCCCGGCAGAGGGAGTTGGGAACAAATGATGGCCTGTTTCCAGGGGTAAGTAAAGTTATCTGCCCAGGTGCCTGATGTCAGTTTGTAGGAGGCCTTTGGCCCTTCAAGGGAAACTAGTCTTCCAGTTTGTGGCAGCTTGCATCTGGAAGAAATCCTGTTCCATTCGGGATTGTAGGTGGCCGAGGCCAGGTGCCCGGCAGAGGGAGTTGGGCACAAATGATGGCCTGTTTCCAGGGGTAAGTAAAGTCAGCAGCCCAGGTGTCTGATGTCAGTTTGTAGCAGGCCTTTGGCCCTCCATGGGAAGCCTGGCTTCCAGCTTGTGGCAGCTTGCATCTGGAAGAAATGCTGTTCCGTTCGGGATTGTAGGTGGCCGAGGCCAGGTGCCCGGCAGAGGGAGTTGGGAACAAAGGATGGCCTGTTTCCAGGGGTAAGTAAAGTTAGCTGCCCAGGTGCCTGGTGTCAGTTTGTAGGAGGCCTTTGGCCCTCCAAGAGAAGCTAGTCTTCCAGTTTGTGGCAGATTGCATCTTGAAGAAATGCTGTTCTGCTCGGGAATGTAGGTGGCCGAGGCCAGGTGCCTGGCAGAGGGAGTTGGGCACAAAGGACGGCCTGTTTCCAGGGGTAAGTAAAGTCAGCTGCCCAGGTGCCTGATGTCAGTTTGTAGGAGGTTTTTGGCCCTCCAAGGGAAGCCGGGCTTCCAGCTTGTGGCAGCTTGCATCTTGAAGAAATCCTGTTCCGTTTGGGATTGTAGGTGGCCGAGGCCTGGTGCCCGGCAGAGGGAGTTGGGCACAAAGGATGGCCTGTTTCCAGGGCTAAGTAAAGTCAGCTGCCCAGGTGCCTGATGTCAGTTTGTAGGAGGCCTTTGGCCCTCCAAGGGAAGCCAGGCTTCCACCTTGTGGCAGCTTGCATCTGGAAGAAATCCTGTTTCGTTCGGGATTGTAGGTGTCCGGAGCCGGGTGCCCTGCTGAGGGAGTAGGGAACAAATGATGGCCTGTTTCCAAGGGTCAGTAAAGTCAGCTGCCCAGGTGTCTGATGTCAGTTTGTAGCAGGCCTTTGGCCCTCCATGAGAAGCCTGGCTTCCAGCTTGTGGCAGCTTGCATCTGGAAGAAATCCTGTTCCGTTCGGGATTGTAGGTGTCCGAGGCCAGGTGCCTGGCAGAGGGAGTTGGGTACAAATGAGGGCCTGTTTCCAGGGGTAAGTAAAGTCAGCTGCCCAGGTGCCTGATGTCAGTTTGTAGGAGGCCTTTGGCCATCCAAGAGCAGCCAGGCTTCCAGCTTGTGGTATCTTGCATCTTGAAGAAATCCTGTTCCGTTTGGGATCGTAGGTGGCCGAGGCCTGGTGCCCGACAGAGGGAGTTGGGCACAAATGATGGCCTGTTTCCAGGGGTAAGTAAAGTCAGCTGCCCAGGTGCCTGATGTCAGTTTGTAGTAGGCCTTTGGCTTTTCAAGGGAAACTAGGCTTCCAGATTGTGGCAGCTTGCATCGTGAAGAAATCCTGTTCCGTTCGGGATTGTAGGTGTCCGAGGCCAGGTGCCCGGCAGAAAGACTTGGGCACAAAGGATGGCCTGTTTCCAAGGGTAAGTAAAGTCAGCTGCCCAGGTTCCTGATGTCAGTTTGTAGGAGGCCTTTGGCCCTCCATGGGAAGCCAGGCTTCCAGCTTGTGGCAGCTTGCATCTGGAAGAAATCCTGTTCCGTTCGGGATTGTAGGTGGCCGAGGCCAGGTGCCCGGCAGAGGGAGTTGGACACAAAGGATGGCCTGTTTCCAGGGGTAAGTAAAGTCAGCTGCCCAGGTGCCTGATGTCAGTTTGTAGGAGGCCTTTGGCCCTGCAAGAGCAGCCAGGCTTCCTGCTTGTGGCAGCTTGCATCTGGAAGAAATCCTGTTTCGTTTGGGATTGTAGGTGGCCGGAGCCGGGTGCCCTGCTGAAGGAGTAGGGAACAAAGAATGGACTGTTTCAAGGGGTAAGTAAAGTCAGCTGCCCAGGTGCCTGATGTCAGTTTGTAGGAGGCTTTTGGCCCTCCACGGGAAGCTAGTCTTCGAGATTGTGGCAGCTTGCGTCTGGAAGAAATCCTGTTCCGTTTTGGATTGTAGGTGGCCGAGGCCTGGTGCCCGGCAGAGGGAGTTGGGTACAAATGATGGCCTGTTTCCAGGGGTAAGTAAATTCAGCTGCCCAGGTGCCTGATGTCAGTTTGTTGCAGGCCTATGGCCCTCCAAGAGCAGCCAGGTATCCAGTTTGTGGCAGCTTGCATCTGGAAGAAATCCTGTTCTATTTGGGATTGTAGGTGGCCGAGGCCAGGTGCCCGGCAGAGGGAGTTGGGCACAAAGGATGGCCTGTTTCCAGGGGTAAGTAAAGTCAGCTGCCCAGGTGCCTGATGTCAGTTTGTAGGAGGCCTTTGGCCCTCCAAGGGAAGCCTGGCTTCCAGCTTGTGGCAGCTTGCATCTGGAAGAAATCCTGTTTCGTTTGGGATTGTAGGTGGCCGGAGCCGGGTGCCCTGCTGAAGGAGTAGGGAACAAAGAATGGCCTGTTTCAAGGGGTAAGTAAAGTCAGCTGCCCAGGTGCCTGATGTCAGTTTGTAGGAGGCCTTTGGCCATCCAAGGGAAGCAAGTCTACCAGTTTGTGGCAGCTTGCATCTGGAAGAAATCCTGTTCCATTCGGGATGGTAGGTGGCCGAGGCCAGGTGCCCGGCAGAGGGAGTTGGGCACAAATGATGGCCTGTTTCCAGCGGTAAGTAAAGTCAGCTGCCCAGGTGCCTTGAATCAGTTTGTAGCAGGCCTTTGGCCCTCCATGGGAAGCCAGGCTTCCAGCTTGTGGCAGCTTGCATCTTGAAGAAATCCTGTTCCGTTTGGGATTGTAGGTGGCCGAGGCCAGGTGCCCTGCTGCAGGAGTTGGGAACAAAGGATGGCCTGTTTCCAGGGGTAAGTAAAGTCAGCTGCCCAGGTGCCTGATGTCAGTTTGTAGTAGGCCTTTGTCCCTCCATGGGAAGCCAGGCTTCCAGCTTGTGGCAGCTTGCATCTGGAAGAAATCCTGTTCCGTTTGGGATCGTAGGTGACCGAGGCCTGGTGCCCGGATGTGGGAGTTGGGCAGAAATGAGAACCTGTTTCTAGGGGTAAGTAAAGTCAGCTGCCCAGGTGCCTGATGTCAGTTTGTAGCAGGCCTTTGGCTCTCCAAGTGATGCTAGTCTTCCTGTTCAATGCAGCTTCCATCTGGATAAAATCCTATTCCGTTCAAGATTGTAGGTTCCCGAAGCCGGGTGCCCGGCAGAGGGAGTTGGTCACAAAGGATGGCCTGTTTCCAGGGGTAAGTAAAGTCAGCTGCCCAGGTGCCTGATGTCAGTTTGTAGGAGGCCTTTGGCCCTCCAAGGGAAGCCAGGCTTCCAGCTTGTGGCAGCTTGCATCTTGAAGAAATCCTGTTCCATTCGGGATTGTAGGTGGCCGAGGCCTGGTGCCCGGCAGAGGGAGTTGGGCACAAATGATGGCCTGTTTCCAGGGGTAAGTAAAGTCAGCTGCCCAGGTGCCTGATGTCAGTTTGTAGGAGGCCTTTGGCCCTTCAAGGGAAACTAGTCTTCCAGTTTGTGGAAGCTTGCATCTGGAAGAAATCCTGTTCCATTCGGGATTGTAGGTGGCCGAGGCCAGGTGCCCGGCAGAGGGAGTTGGGAACAAATGATGGCCTGTTTCCAGGGGTAAGTAAAGTTATCTGCCCAGGTGCCTGATGTCAGTTTGTAGGAGGCCTTTGGCCCTCCATGGGAAGCCTGGCTTCCAGTTTGTGGCAGCTTGCATCTGGAAGAAATCCTGTTCCGTTCGGGATTGTAGGTGTCCGGAGCCGCGTGCCCTGCTGAGGGAGTAGGGAACAAATGATGGCCTGTTTCCAAGGGTTAGTAAAGTCAGCTGCCCAGGTGTCTGATGTCAGTTTGTAGCAGGCCTTTGGCCCTCCATGAGAAGCCTGGCTTCCAGCTTGTGGCAGCTTGCATCTGGAAGAAATCCTGTTCCGTTCGGGATTGTAGGTGGTCGAGGCCAGGTGCCTGGCAGAGGGAGTTGGGTACAAATGATGGCCTGTTTCCAGGGGTAAGTAAAGTCAGCTGCCCAGGTGCCTGATGTCAGTTTGTAGGAGGCCTTTGGCCATCCAAGAGCAGCCAGGCTTCCAGCTTGTGGTATCTTGCATCTTGAAGAAATCCTGTTCCGTTTGGGATCGTAGGTGGCCGAGGCCTGGTGCCCGACAGAGGGAGTTGGGCACAAATGATGGCCTGTTTCCAGGGGTAAGTAAAGTCAGCTGCCCAGGTGCCTGATGTCAGTTTGTAGTAGGCCTTTGGCTTTTCAAGGGAAACTAGTCTTCCAGATTGTGGCAGCTTGCATCGCGAAGAAATCCTCTTCCGTTCGGGATTGTAGGTGGCCGAGGCCAGGTGCCCGGCAGAAAGAGTTGGGCACAAAGGATGGCCTGTTTCCAAGGGTAAGTAAAGTCAGCTGCCCAGGTGCCTGATGTCAGTTTGTAGGAGGCCTTTGGCCCTCCAAGGGAAGCCAGTCTTCCAGTTTGTGGCAGCTTGCATCTGGAAGAAATCCTGTTCCATTCGGGATTGTAGGTGGCCGAGGCCTGGTGTCGGACAGAGGGAGTTGGGCACAAAGATGGCCTGTTTCCAGGGGTAAGTAAAGTCAGCTGCCCAGGTGCCTGATGTCAGTTTGTAGGAGGCCTTTGGCCCTCCAAGGGAAGCTAGTCTTCCAGTTTGTGGCAGCTTGCATCTGGAAGAAATCCTATTCCGTTCGGGATTGTAGGTGGCCGAGGCCAGGTGCCCGGCAGAGGGAGTTGGGAACAAAGGATGGCCTGTTTCCAGGGGTAAGTAAAGTTAGCTGCCCAGGTGCCTGATGTCAGTTTGTAGGAGGCCTTTGGCCCTCCATGGGAAGCCAGGCTTCCAGCTTGTGGCAGCTTGCATCTTGAAGAAATTCTGTTCCGTTCGGGATTGTAGGTGGCCGAGGCCAGGTGCCCGGCAGAGGAAATTTGCACAAAGGACGGCCTGTTTCCAGGGGTAAGTAAAGTCAGCTGCCCAGGTTCCTGATGTCAGTTTGTAGGAGGTTTTTGGCCCTCCAAGGGAAGCCAGGCTTCCAGCTTGTGGCAGCTTGCATCTTGAAGAAATCCTGTTCCGTTTGGGATTGTAGGTGGCCGAGGCCTGGTGCCCGGCAGAGGGAGTTGGGCACAAATGATGGCCTGTTTCCAGGGCTAAGTAAAGTCAGCTGCCCAGGTGCCTGATGTCAGTTTGTAGGAGGCCTTTGGCCCTCCAAGGAAGCCAGGCTTCCAGCTTGTGGCAGCTTGCATCTGGAAGAAATCCTGTTTCGTTCGGGATTGTAGGTGTCCGGAGCCGCGTGCCCTGCTGAGGGAGTAGGGAACAAATGATGGCCTGTTTCCAAGGGTTAGTAAAGTCAGCTGCCCAGGTGTCTGATGTCAGTTTGTAGCAGGCCTTTGGCCCTCCATGAGAAGCCTGGCTTCCAGCTTGTGGCAGCTTGCATCTGGAAGAAATCCTGTTCCGTTCGGGATTGTAGGTGGCCGAGGCCAGGTGCCTGGCAGAGGGAGTTGGGTACAAATGATGGCCTGTTTCCAGGGGTAAGTAAAGTCAGCTGCCCAGGTGCCTGATGTCAGTTTGTAGGAGGCCTTTGGCCATCCAAGAGCAGCCAGGCTTCCAGCTTGTGGCAGCTTGCATCTTGAAGAAATCCTGTTCCATTCGGGATTGTAGGTGGCCGAGGCCTGGTGCCCGGCAGAGGGAGTTGGGCACAAATGATGGCCTGTTTCCAGGGGTAAGTAAAGTCAGCTGCCCAGGTGCCTGATGTCAGTTTGTAGGAGGCCTTTGGCCCTTCAAGGGAAACTAGTCTTCCAGTTTGTGGCAGCTTGCATCTGGAAGAAATCCTGTTCCATTCGGGATTGTAGGTGGCCGAGGCCAGGTGCCCGGCAGAGGGAGTTGGGAACAAATGATGGCCTGTTTCCGGGGGTAAGTAAAGTTATCTGCCCAGGTGCCTGATGTCAGTTTGTAGGAGGCCTTTGGCCGTCCATGGGAAGCCTGGCTTCCAGTTTGTGGCAGCTTGCATCTGGAAGAAATCCTGTTCCGTTCGGGATTGTAGGTGTCCGGAGCCGCGTGCCCTGCTGAGGGAGTAGGGAACAAATGATGGCCTGTTTCCAAGGGTTAGTAAAGTCAGCTGCCCAGGTGTCTGATGTCAGTTTGTAGCAGGCCTTTGGCCCTCCATGAGAAGCCTGGCTTCCAGCTTGTGGCAGCTTGCATCTGGAAGAAATCCTGTTCCGTTCGGAATTGTAGGTGGCCGAGGCCAGGTGCCTGGCAGAGGGAGTTGGGTACAAATGATGGCCTGTTTCCAGGGGTAAGTAAAGTCAGCTGCCCAGGTGCCTGATGTCAGTTTGTAGGAGGCCTTTGGCCATCCAAGAGCAGCCAGGCTTCCAGCTTGTGGTATCTTGCATCTTGAAGAAATCCTGTTCCGTTTGGGATCGTAGGTGGCCGAGGCCTGGTGCCCGACAGAGGGAGTTGGGCACAAATGATGGCCTGTTTCCAGGGGTAAGTAAAGTCAGCTGCCCAGGTGCCTGATGTCAGTTTGTAGGAGGTTTTTGGCCCTCCAAGGAAGCCAGGCTTCCAGCTTGTGGCAGCTTGCATCTTGAAGAAATCCTGTTCCGTTTGGGATTGTAGGTGGCCGAGGCCTGGTGCCCGGCAGAGGGAGTTGGGCACAAATGATGGCCTGTTTCCAGGGCTAAGTAAAGTCAGCTGCCCAGGTGCCTGATGTCAGTTTGTAGGAGCCTTTGGCCCTCCAAGGGAAGCCAGGCTTCCAGCTTGTGGCAGCTTGCATCTGGAAGAAATCCTGTTTCGTTCGGGATTGTAGGTGTCCGGAGCCGCGTGCCCTGCTGAGGGAGTAGGGAACAAATGATGGCCTGTTTCCAAGGGTTAGTAAAGTCAGCTGCCCAGGTGTCTGATGTCAGTTTGTAGCAGGCCTTTGGCCCTCCATGAGAAGCCTGGCTTCCAGCTTGTGGCAGCTTGCATCTGGAAGAAATCCTGTTCCGTTCGGGATTGTAGGTGGCCGAGGCCAGGTGCCTGGCAGAGGGAGTTGGGTACAAATGATGGCCTGTTTCCAGGGGTAGTAAAGTCAGCTGCCCAGGTGCCTGATGTCAGTTTGTAGTAGGCCTTTGGCTTTTCAAGGGAAACTAGTCTTCCAGATTGTGGCAGCTTGCATCGCGAAGAAATCCTGTTCCGTTCGGGATTGTAGGTGGCCGAGGCCAGGTGCCCGGCAGAAAGAGTTGGGCACAAAGGATGGCCTTGTTTCCAGGGCGT
>NW_027095370.1:0-21162 GCF_029207755.1 Chamaea fasciata
GGATTTCTTCCAGATGCAAGCTGCCACAAACTGAAGACTAGCTTCCCTTGGAGGGCCAAAGGCCTCCTACAAACTGACACCAGGCACCTGGGCAGCTGACTTTACTTACCCCTGGAAACAGGCCATCCTTTGTTCCCAACTCCCTCTGCCGGGCACCAGGCTTCAGCCACCTACAATCCCGAACGGAACAGGATTTCTTCCAGATGCAAGCTGCCACAAACTGGAAGACTTACTTCCCTTGGAAGGTCAAAGGCCTCCTACAAACTGATATCAGGCACCTGGGCAACTGACTTTACTTACCCTTAGAAACAGGCCATCCTTTGTGCCCAACTCCCTCTGCTGGGCACCTGGCCTCAGCCACCTACAATCCCGAATGGAACAGGATTTCTTCCAGATGCAAGCTGCCACAAACTGGAAGACTTACTTCCCTGGAAGGCCAAAGGCCCTCCTACAAACTGACATCAGGCGCCTGGCCAGCTGACTTTACTTACCCCTTTAAGCAGGCCATAAGTTTTTTCCAACACTCTCTGCCGGGCAACCGGCTCCAGCCACCTACAATCCCGAACGGAACAGGATTTCTTCCAGATGCAAGCTGCCACAAACTGGAAGACTTACTTCCTTGGAGGGCCAAAGGCCTCCTACAAACTGACATCAGGCACCTGGGCAGCAGACTTTACTTACCCCTGGAAACAGGCCATCCTTTTTTTCCATCTCCCTCAGCCGGGCACCCGGCTCCGCCCACCTACAATCCCGAACGGAACAGGATTTCTTCCAGATGCAAGCTGCCACAAACTGGAAGACTTACTTCCCTTGGAAGGTCAAAGGCCTCCTACAAACTGACATCAGGCACCTGGGAAGATGACTTTACTTACCCCTGGAAACAGGCCATAAGTTTTTTCCAACTCCCTCTGCCAGGCACCCGGCTCCGGCCACCTACAATCCCGAACGGAACAGGATTTCTTCCAGATGCAAGCTGCCACAAACTGGAAGTCTTGCTTCCCTTGGAGGGCCAAAGGCCTCCTATAAACTGACATCAGGCACCTGGGCAGCTGACTTTACTTACCCCTGGAAACAGGCCATTATTTGTTGCCAACTACTTCTGCCGGGCACCAGGCCTCAGCCACCTACAATCCTGAACGAAGCAGGATTTCTTCCAGATGCAAGCTGCCACAAACTGGAAGTCTTACTTCTCCCTGAAGGCCAAAGGCCTCCTACAAACTGACATCAGGCACCTGGGCAGCTGACTTTACTTACCCTTGGAAACAGGCCATCCTTTGTTCCCAACTCCGTCTGCCAGGCACCTGGCCTCGGCCACCTACAATTTTGAACGGAACAGGATTTCTTCCAGATGCAAGCTGCCACAAACTGGAAGACTTACTTCTCTTGGAGAGCCAAAGGCCTCCTACAAACTGACATCAGGCACCTGGGCAGCTGACTACTTACCCCTGGAAACAGGCCATCCTTTTTTTCCATGTCCCTAAGCCGGGCACCCGGCTCCGGCCACCTACAATTCCAAACGGAACAGGATTTCTTCCAGATGCAAGCTGCCACAAGCAGGAAGCCTGGCTTGCCATGGAGGGCCAAAGGCCTCCTACAAACTGACATCAGGCACCTGGGCAGCTGACTTTACTCACCCTTGGAAACAGGCCATCCTTTGTGCCCAACTCCTTCTGCCCCGCACTAGACCTCAGCCACCTACAATCCCGAACGGAACAGGATTTCTTCCAGATGCAAGCTGCCACAAGCTGGAAGACTTAATTCCCTTGGAGGGCCAAAGGCCTCCTTCAAACTGACACCAGGCACCTGGGCAGCTGACTTTACTTACCCCTGGAAACAGGCCATCCTTTGTTCCCAACTCCTTCTGCCGGGCACCAGGCCTCAGCCACCTACAATCCCGAACGGAACAGGATTTCTTCCAGATGCAAGCTGCCACAAGGAGGAAGCCTGGCTTCCCATGAAGGTTCAAAGGCCTCCTACAAACCGACATCAGGCACCTGGGCAGCTGACTTTACTTACCCCTGGAAACAGGCCATCCTTTTTGCCCTACTCCCTCAGCCGGGCACCTGGCTCCGTCCACCTACAATCCCGAACGGAACAGGATTTCTTCCAGATGCAAGCTGCCACAAGCAGGAAGCCTGGCTTCCCTTGGAGGGCCAAAGGCCTCCTACAAACTGACATCAAGCACCTGGGCAGCTGACTTTACTTACCCCTGGAAACAGGCCATCCTTTGCGCCCTACTCCCTCTGCCGGGCACCTGGCCTCAGTCACCTACAATCTCGAACAGAACACGATTTCTTCCAGATGCAAGCTGCCACAAACTGGAAGACTTACTTCCCTTGGAGGGCCAAAGGCCTCCTACAAACTGACACCAGGCACCTGGGCAGCTGACTTTACTTACCCCTGGAAACAGGCCATCCTTTTTGCCCAACTCCCTCTGCCGGGCACCTGGCCGCGGACACCTACAATTCCGAACGGAACAGGATTTCTTCCAGATGCAAGCTGCCACAAACTGGAAGACTAGCTTCCCTTGGAGGGCCAAAGGCCTCCTACAAACTGACATCAGGCACCTGGGCAGCTGACTTTACTTACCCCTGGAAACAGGCCATCCTTTTTTTACATCTCCCTCAGCCGGGCACCCGGCTCCGGCCACCTACAATCCCGAACGGAACAGGATTTCTTCCAGATGCAAGCTGCTACGAGCATGAAGCCTGGCTTCCCATGGAGGGCCAAAGGCCTCCTACAAACTGACATCAGGCACCTGGGCAGCTGACTTTACTTACCCCTGGAAACAGGCCATCCTTTGGGCCCAACTCCTTCTGCCGGGCACCAGGCCTCAGCCACCTACAATCCCGAACGGAACAGGATTTCTTCCAGATGCAAGCTGCCACAAACTGGAAGACTAGCTTCCTTTTGAGGGCCAAAGGCCTCCTACGAACTGACACCAGGCACCTGGGCAGCTGACTTTACTTACCCCTGGAAACAGGCCATCCTTTGTTCCCAACTCCCTCTGCCGGGCACCAGGCTTCAGCAACCTACAATCCCGAACGGAACAGGATTTCTTCCAGATGCAAGCTGCCACAAACTGGAAGTCTTACTTCCCTTGGAAGGTCAAAGGCCTCCTACAAACTGACATCAGGCACCTGGGCAGCTGACTTTACTTACCCCTGGAAACAGGCCATCCTTTGTGCTCAACTCCCTCTGCCGGGCACCTGGCCTCGGCCACGTACAATTCCGAATGGAACAGGATTTCTTCCAGATGCAAGCTGCCACAAGCAGGAAGCCTGGCTTCCCATGGAGGGCCAAAGGCCTCCTACAAACTGACATCAGGCACCTGGGCAGCTGACTTTACTTACCCTTAGAAACAGGCCATCCTTTGTTCCCAACTCCTTCTGCCGGGCACCAGGCTTCAGCCACCTACAATCCAGAACGGAATAGGATTTCTTCCAGATGCAAGCTGCCACAGACTGGAAGACTTACTTCCCTTGGAAGGCCAAACTCCTCCTACAAACTGACATCAGGCACCTGGGCTGCTGACTTTACCTACCCCTGGAAACAGGCCATCCTTTGTGCCCAACTCCCTCTGCTGGGCACCAGGCCTCGGCCACCTAGAATTCCGAATGGAACAGGATTTCTTCCAGATGCAAGCTGCCACAAACTGGAAGACTAGCTTCCCTTGGAGGGCCAAAGGCCTCCTACAAACTGACACCAGGCACCTGGGCAGCTGACTTTACTTATCCCTGGAAACAGGCCATCTTTTGTTCCCAACTCCTTCTGCCGGGCACCAGGCTTCATCCACCTACAATCCCGAACGGAACAGTATTTTTTCCAGATGCAAGCTGCCACAAACTGGAAGACTTACTTCCCTTGGAAGGTCAAAGGCCTCCTACAAACTGACATCAGGCACCTGGGAAGCTGACTTTACTTACCCCTGGAAACAGGCCATCCTTTGTGCCCAACTCCCTCTGCCAGGCACCTGGCCTCGGCCACCTACAGTCCCGAACGGAACAGCATTTCTTCCAGATGCAATTTGCCACAAACTGGAAAATTAGCTTCCCTTGGAGGGCCAATGGCCTCCTACAAACTGTCATCAGGCACGTGGCCATCTGACTTTACTTACCGTTGGAAAAAGGCCATCCTTTTTTTCCATCTCCCTCTGCCGTGCGCCCGTCTCCAGCCACCTACAATCCCGAACGAAACAGGATTTCTGCCAGATGCAAGCTGCCACAAACTGGAAGACTAGCTTCCCTTGGAGGGCCAAAGGCCTCCTACAAACCGACATCAGGCACCTGGGCAGCTGACTTTACTTACACCTGGAAACCGGCCATCCTTTGTTCCCAACTACTTCTGCCGGGAACCTGGCTTCGGCCACCTACAATCCCGAACGGAACAGGATTTCTTCCAGATGCAAGCTGCCACAAGCTGGAAGACTTGCTTCCCTTGGAGGGCCAAAGGCCTCCTACAAACTGACACAAGGCGCCTGGGCAGCTGACTTTACTTATCCCTGGAAACAGGCCATCAATTGTGTCCAACTCCCTCTGCTGGCCACCTGGCCTCGGCCACCTAGAATTCCGAATGGAACAGGATTTCTTCCAGATGCAAGCTGCCACAAACTGGAAAACTAGCTTCCCTTGGAGGGCCAAAGGCCTCCTAAAAACTGACACCAGGCACCTGGGCAGCTGACTTTACTTATCCCTGGAAACAGGCCATCTTTTGTTCCCAACTCCTTCTGCCGGGCACCAGGCTGCATCCACCTACAATCCCGAACGGAACAGGATTTATTCCAGATGCAAGCTGCCAGAAACTGGAAGACTAGCTTCCCTTGGAAGGTCAAAGGCCTCCTACAAACTGACATCAGGCACCTGGGAAGCTGACTTTGCTTACCCCTGGAAACAGGCCATCCTTTGTGCCAAACTCCCTCAGCCGGGTACCTGGCCTCGGCCACCTACAATCCCGAACGGAACAGGATTTCTTCCAGATGCAAGCTGCCACAAGCTGGAAGACTTGCTTCCCTCGGAGGGCCAAAGGCCGCCTACAAACTGACATCAAGGACCTGGGCAGATGACTTTACTTACCCCTGGAAACAGGCCATCCTTTGTGCCCAACTCCCTCTGCCGGGCACCTGGCCTCGGCCACCTACAATCCCGAACGGAACAGGATTTCTTCCAGATGCAAGCTGCCACAAACTGGAAGACTAGCTTCCCTTGAAGGGCCAAAGGCCTCCTACAAACTGACATCAGGCACCTGGGCAGCTGACTTTACTTACCCCTGGAAACAGGCCATCCTTTGTGCCCAACTCCCTCTGCCGGGCACCTGGCCTCGGCCACCTACAGTCCCGAACGGAACAGGATTTCTTCCAGATGCAAGCTGCCACAAACTGGAAGACTAGCTTCCCTTGGAAGGTCAAAGGCCTCATACAAACTGACACCAGGCACCTGGGCAGCTGACTTTACTTACCCCTGGAAACAGGCCATCCGTTGTGCCCAACTCCCTCAGCCTGGCACCTGGCCTCGGCCACCTACAATCCCGAACGGAACAGGATTTCTTCCAGATGCAAGCTGCCACAAACTGGAAGACTAGCTTCCCTTGGAGGGCCAAAGGCCTCCTACAAACTGACACCAGGCACCTGGGCAGCTGACTTTACTTACCCCTGGAAACAGGCCATCCTTTGTTCCCAACTCCCTCTGCCGGGCACCAGGCTTCAGCCACCTACAATCCCGAACGGAACAGGATTTCTTCCAGATGCAAGCTGCCACAAACTGGAAGACTTACTTCCCTTGGAAGGTCAAAGGCCTCCTACAAACTGATATCAGGCACCTGGGCAACTGACTTTACTTACCCTTAGAAACAGGCCATCCTTTGTGCCCAACTCCCTCTGCTGGGCACCTGGCCTCAGCCACCTACAATCCCGAATGGAACAGGATTTCTTCCAGATGCAAGCTGCCACAAACTGGAAGACTTACTTCCCTGGGAAGGCCAAAGGCCTCCTACAAACTGACATCAGGCGCCTGGCCAGCTGACTTTACTTACCCCTTTAAGCAGGCCATAAGTTTTTTCCAACACTCTCTGCCGGGCAACCGGCTCCAGCCACCTACAATCCCGAACGGAACAGGATTTCTTCCAGATGCAAGCTGCCACAAACTGGAAGACTTACTTCCCTTGGAGGGCCAAAGGCCTCCTACAAACTGACATCAGGCACCTGGGCAGCAGACTTTACTTACCCCTGGAAACAGGCCATCCTTTTTTTCCATCTCCCTCAGCCGGGCACCCGGCTCCGCCCACCTACAATCCCGAACGGAACAGGATTTCTTCCAGATGCAAGCTGCCACAAACTGGAAGACTTACTTCCCTTGGAAGGTCAAAGGCCTCCTACAAACTGACATCAGGCACCTGGGAAGATGACTTTACTTACCCCTGGAAACAGGCCATAAGTTTTTTCCAACTCCCTCTGCCAGGCACCCGGCTCCGGCCACCTACAATCCCGAACGGAACAGGATTTCTTCCAGATGCAAGCTGCCACAAACTGGAAGTCTTGCTTCCCTTGGAGGGCCAAAGGCCTCCTATAAACTGACATCAGGCACCTGGGCAGCTGACTTTACTTACCCCTGGAAACAGGCCATTATTTGTTCCCAACTACTTCTGCCGGGCACCAGGCCTCAGCCACCTACAATCCTGAACGAAGCAGGATTTCTTCCAGATGCAAGCTGCCACAAACTGGAAGTCTTACTTCTCCCTGAAGGCCAAAGGCCTCCTACAAACTGACATCAGGCACCTGGGCAGCTGACTTTACTTACCCTTGGAAACAGGCCATCCTTTGTTCCCAACTCCCTCTGCCAGGCACCTGGCCTCGGCCACCTACAATTTTGAACGGAACAGGATTTCTTCCAGATGCAAGCTGCCACAAACTGGAAGACTTACTTCTCTTGGAGAGCCAAAGGCCTCCTACAAACTGACATCAGGCACCTGGGCAGCTGACTACTTACCCCTGGAAACAGGCCATCCTTTTTTTCCATGTCCCTAAGCCGGGCACCCGGCTCCGGCCACCTACAATTCCAAACGGAACAGGATTTCTTCCAGATGCAAGCTGCCACAAGCAGGAAGCCTGGCTTGCCATGGAGGGCCAAAGGCCTCCTACAAACTGACATCAGGCACCTGGGCAGCTGACTTTACTCACCCTTGGAAACAGGCCATCCTTTGTGCCCAACTCCTTCTGCCCCGCACTAGACCTCAGCCACCTACAATCCCGAACGGAACAGGATTTCTTCCAGATGCAAGCTGCCACAAGCTGGAAGACTTAATTCCCTTGGAGGGCCAAAGGCCTCCTTCAAACTGACACCAGGCACCTGGGCAGCTGACTTTACTTACCCCTGGAAACAGGCCATCCTTTGTTCCCAACTCCTTCTGCCGGTCACCAGGCCTCAGCCACCTACAATCCCGAACGGAACAGGATTTCTTCCAGATGCAAGCTGCCACAAGGAGGAAGCCTGGCTTCCCATGAAGGTTCAAAGGCCTCCTACAAACCGACATCAGGCACCTGGGCAGCTGACTTTACTTACCCCTGGAAACAGGCCATCCTTTTTGCCCTACTCCCTCAGCCGGGCACCTGGCTCCATCCACCTACAATCCCGAACGGAACAGGATTTCTTCCAGATGCAAGCTGCCACAAGCAGGAAGCCTGGCTTCCCATGGAGGGCCAAAGGCCTCCTATAAACTGATATTAGGCACCTGGGCAGCTGACATTACTTACCCCTGGAAACAGGCCATCCTTTGTGCCCAACTCCCTCAGCCGGGCACCTGTCCTCGGCCACCTACAATCCCGAACGGAACAGGATTTCTTCCAGATGCAAGCTGCCACAAACTGGAAGACTTGCTTCCCTTGGAGGGCCAAAGGCCTCCTACAAACTGACATCAAGCACCTGGGCAGCTGACTTTACTTACCCCTGGAAACAGGCCATCCTTTGCGCCCTACTCCCTCTGCCGGGCACCTGGCCTCAGTCACCTACAATCTCGAACAGAACACGATTTCTTCCAGATGCAAGCTGCCACAAACTGGAAGACTTACTTCCCTTGGAGGGCCAAAGGCCTCCTACAAACTGACACCAGGCACCTGGGCAGCTGACTTTACTTACCCCTGGAAACAGGCCATCCTTTTTGCCCAACTCCCTCTGCCGGGCACCTGGCCGCGGACACCTACAATTCCGAACGGAACAGGATTTCTTCCAGATGCAAGCTGCCACAAACTGGAAGACTAGCTTCCCTTGGAGGGCCAAAGGCCTCCTACAAACTGACATCAGGCACCTGGGCAGCTGACTTTACTTACCCCTGGAAACAGGCCATCCTTTTTTTACATCTCCCTCAGCCGGGCACCCGGCTCCGGCCACCTACAATCCCGAACGGAACAGGATTTCTTCCAGATGCAAGCTGCTACGAGCATGAAGCCTGGCTTCCCATGGAGGGCCAAAGGCCTCCTACAAACTGACATCAGGCACCTGGGCAGCTGACTTTACTTACCCCTGGAAACAGGCCATCCTTTGGGCCCAACTCCTTCTGCCGGGCACCAGGCCTCAGCCACCTACAATCCCGAACGGAACAGGATTTCTTCCAGATGCAAGCTGCCACAAACTGGAAGACTAGCTTCCCTTGGAGGGCCAAAGGCCTCCTACAAACTGACACCAGGCACCTGGGCAGCTGACTTTACTTACCCCTGGAAACAGGCCATCCTTTGTTCCCAACTCCCTCTGCCGGGCACCAGGCTTCAGCCACCTACAATCCCGAACGGAACAGGATTTCTTCCAGATGCAAGCTGCCACAAACTGGAAGACTTACTTCCCTTGGAAGGTCAAAGGCCTCCTACAAACTGATATCAGGCACCTGGGCAACTGACTTTACTTACCCTTAGAAACAGGCCATCCTTTGTGCCCAACTCCCTCTGCTGGGCACCTGGCCTCAGCCACCTACAATCCCGAATGGAACAGGATTTCTTCCAGATGCAAGCTGCCACAAACTGGAAGACTTACTTCCCTGGGAAGGCCAAAGGCCTCCTACAAACTGACATCAGGCGCCTGGCCAGCTGACTTTACTTACCCCTTTAAGCAGGCCATAAGTTTTTTCCAACACTCTCTGCCGGGCAACCGGCTCCAGCCACCTACAATCCCGAACGGAACAGGATTTCTTCCAGATGCAAGCTGCCACAAACTGGAAGACTTACTTCCCTTGGAGGGCCAAAGGCCTCCTACAAACTGACATCAGGCACCTGGGCAGCAGACTTTACTTACCCCTGGAAACAGGCCATCCTTTTTTTCCATCTCCCTCAGCCGGGCACCCGGCTCCGCCCACCTACAATCCCGAACGGAACAGGATTTCTTCCAGATGCAAGCTGCCACAAACTGGAAGACTTACTTCCCTTGGAAGGTCAAAGGCCTCCTACAAACTGACATCAGGCACCTGGGAAGATGACTTTACTTACCCCTGGAAACAGGCCATAAGTTTTTTCCAACTCCCTCTGCCAGGCACCCGGCTCCGGCCACCTACAATCCCGAACGGAACAGGATTTCTTCCAGATGCAAGCTGCCACAAACTGGAAGTCTTGCTTCCCTTGGAGGGCCAAAGGCCTCCTATAAACTGACATCAGGCACCTGGGCAGCTGACTTTACTTACCCCTGGAAACAGGCCATTATTTGTTGCCAACTACTTCTGCCGGGCACCAGGCCTCAGCCACCTACAATCCTGAACGAAGCAGGATTTCTTCCAGATGCAAGCTGCCACAAACTGGAAGTCTTACTTCTCCCTGAAGGCCAAAGGCCTCCTACAAACTGACATCAGGCACCTGGGCAGCTGACTTTACTTACCCTTGGAAACAGGCCATCCTTTGTTCCCAACTCCGTCTGCCAGGCACCTGGCCTCGGCCACCTACAATTTTGAACGGAACAGGATTTCTTCCAGATGCAAGCTGCCACAAACTGGAAGACTTACTTCTCTTGGAGAGCCAAAGGCCTCCTACAAACTGACATCAGGCACCTGGGCAGCTGACTACTTACCCCTGGAAACAGGCCATCCTTTTTTTCCATGTCCCTAAGCCGGGCACCCGGCTCCGGCCACCTACAATTCCAAACGGAACAGGATTTCTTCCAGATGCAAGCTGCCACAAGCAGGAAGCCTGGCTTGCCATGGAGGGCCAAAGGCCTCCTACAAACTGACATCAGGCACCTGGGCAGCTGACTTTACTCACCCTTGGAAACAGGCCATCCTTTGTGCCCAACTCCTTCTGCCCCGCACTAGACCTCAGCCACCTACAATCCCGAACGGAACAGGATTTCTTCCAGATGCAAGCTGCCACAAGCTGGAAGACTTAATTCCCTTGGAGGGCCAAAGGCCTCCTTCAAACTGACACCAGGCACCTGGGCAGCTGACTTTACTTACCCCTGGAAACAGGCCATCCTTTGTTCCCAACTCCTTCTGCCGGGCACCAGGCCTCAGCCACCTACAATCCCGAACGGAACAGGATTTCTTCCAGATGCAAGCTGCCACAAGGAGGAAGCCTGGCTTCCCATGAAGGTTCAAAGGCCTCCTACAAACCGACATCAGGCACCTGGGCAGCTGACTTTACTTACCCCTGGAAACAGGCCATCCTTTTTGCCCTACTCCCTCAGCCGGGCACCTGGCTCCGTCCACCTACAATCCCGAACGGAACAGGATTTCTTCCAGATGCAAGCTGCCACAAGCAGGAAGCCTGGCTTCCCTTGGAGGGCCAAAGGCCTCCTACAAACTGACATCAAGCACCTGGGCAGCTGACTTTACTTACCCCTGGAAACAGGCCATCCTTTGCGCCCTACTCCCTCTGCCGGGCACCTGGCCTCAGTCACCTACAATCTCGAACAGAACACGATTTCTTCCAGATGCAAGCTGCCACAAACTGGAAGACTTACTTCCCTTGGAGGGCCAAAGGCCTCCTACAAACTGACACCAGGCACCTGGGCAGCTGACTTTACTTACCCCTGGAAACAGGCCATCCTTTTTGCCCAACTCCCTCTGCCGGGCACCTGGCCGCGGACACCTACAATTCCGAACGGAACAGGATTTCTTCCAGATGCAAGCTGCCACAAACTGGAAGACTAGCTTCCCTTGGAGGGCCAAAGGCCTCCTACAAACTGACATCAGGCACCTGGGCAGCTGACTTTACTTACCCCTGGAAACAGGCCATCCTTTGTTCCCAACTCCCTCTGCCGGGCACCAGGCTTCAGCAACCTACAATCCCGAACGGAACAGGATTTCTTCCAGATGCAAGCTGCCACAAACTGGAAGTCTTACTTCCCTTGGAAGGTCAAAGGCCTCCTACAAACTGACATCAGGCACCTGGGCAGCTGACTTTACTTACCCCTGGAAACAGGCCATCCTTTGTGCTCAACTCCCTCTGCCGGGCACCTGGCCTCGGCCACGTACAATTCCGAATGGAACAGGATTTCTTCCAGATGCAAGCTGCCACAAACTGGAAGACTAGCTTCCCTTGGAGGGCCAAAGGCCTCCTACAAACTGACACCAGGCACCTGGGCAGCTGACTTTACTTACCCCTGGAAACAGGCCATCCTTTGTGCTCAACTCCCTCTGCCGGGCACCTGGCCTCGGCCACGTACAGTTCCGAATGGAACAGGATTTCTTCCAGATGCAAGCTGCCACAAACTGGACGACTTACTTCCCTTGGAAGGTCAAAGGCCTCCTACAAACTGACATCAGGCACCTGGGCAGCTGACTTTACTTACCCCTGGAAACAGGCCATCGTTTGTGCCCTACTCCCTCTGCCGGGCACCCGGCTCCGGCCACCTACAATCCCGAACAGAACAGGATTTCTGCCAGATGCAAGCTGCCACAAGCAGGAAGCCTGGCTTCCCATGGAGGGCCAAAGGCCTCCTACCAACTGACATCAGGCACTTGGGCAGCTGACTTTACTTACCCCTAAAAACAGGCCATCCTTTTTGCCAAACTCCCTCTGCCGGACACCTGGCCTCGGCCACCTACAATCCCGAACAGAACAGGATTTCTTCCAGATGCAAGCTGCCACAAACTGGAAGACTTGCTTCCGTTGGAGGGCTAAAGGCCTCCTACAAACTGACATCAAGCACCTGGGCAGCTGACTTTACTTACCCCTGGAAACAGGCCATCCTTTGTGCCCAACTCCCTCTGCCGGGCACCTGGCCTCGGCCACCAACAATCCCGAACCGAAGAGCATTTCTTCCAGATGCAAGCTGCCACAAACTGGAAGACTAGCTTCCCACGGAGGGCCAAAGTCCTCCTAATGACTGACACAAGGCACCTGGGCAGCTGACTTTACTTACCACTAGTAACAGGCCATTCTTTGTAAACAACTACTTCTACCGGGCACCAGGCCTAGGCCGCCTACAATCCCGAGCGGAACAGGATTTCTTCCAGATGCAAGCTGCCACAAACTGGAAGATTAGCTTCCCTTGGAGGGCAAAAGGCCTCCTACAAACTGACATCAGGCACC
The DNA here is from genome assembly GCF_029207755.1 of Chamaea fasciata. Taxonomy (NCBI): domain Eukaryota; kingdom Metazoa; phylum Chordata; class Aves; order Passeriformes; family Sylviidae; genus Chamaea; species Chamaea fasciata. Next base: position 12,497 of record NW_027095370.1, read on the forward strand.
TGGGCAGCTGACTTTACTTACCCCTGGAAACAGGCCATCCTTTGTGCCCAACTCCCTCTGCCGGGCACCTGGCCTCGGACACCTAATGTCCCGAACGGAACAGGATTTCTTCCAGATGCAAGCTGCCACAAACTGGAAGACTATCTTCCCTTGGAGGGCCAAAGGCCTCCTTCAAACTGACATCAGGCACCTGGGCAGCTGACTTTACTTACCCCTGGAAACAGGCCATCCTTTTTTTCCATCTCCCTCAGCCGGGCACCCGGCCTCGGCCACCTACAATCCCGAACGGAACAGGATTTCTTCCAGATGCAAGCTGCCACAAGCAGGAAGCCTGGCTTCCCATGGAGGGCCAAAGGCCTCCTACCAACTGACATCAGGCACTTGGGCAGCTGACTTTACTTACCCCTGGAATCAGGACATCCTTTTTGCCAAACTCCCTCTGCCGGGCACCTGGCCTCGGCCACCTACAATCCCGAACGGAACAGGATTTCTTCCAGATGCAAGCTGCCACAAACTGAAAGACTAGCTTCCTTTGGAGGGCCAAAGGCCTCCTACGAACTGAAACCAGGCACCTGGGCAGCTGACTTTACTTATTCCTGGAAACAGGCCATCCTTTGTGCCCAACTCCCTCTGCCGGGTAGCTTGCCTCGACCACCTACAATCCCGAACGGAACAGCATTTCTTCCAGATGCAAGCTGGCACAAACTGGAAGACTAGCTTCCCATGGAGGGCCAAAGTCCTCCTACTAACTGACACCAGGCACCTCGGCAGCTGACTTTACTTACCCCTAGAAACAGGCCATCCTTTGTTCCCAACTCCTTCTGCCGGGCACCAGGCCTAGGCCACCTACAATCCCGAACGGAACTGGATTTCTTCCAGATGCAAGCTGCCACAAACTGGAAGACTAGCTTCCCTTGGAGGGCCAAAGGCCTCCAACAAACTGACATCAGGCACCTGGGCAGCTGACTTTACTTACCCCTGGAATCAGGCCATCCTTTGTGCCCTACTCCCTCTGCCGGGCACCTGGCCTCGGCCACCTACAATCCCGAACGGAACAGGATTTCTGCCAGATGCAAGCTGCCACAAACTGGAAGACTAGCTTCCCTTGGAGGGCCAAAGGCCTACTACAAACTGACATCAGGCACCTGGGCAGCTGACTTTACTTACCCCTGGAAACCGGCCATCCTTTGTTCCCAACTACTTCTGCCGGGCACCAGGCCTCAGCCACCTACAATCCCGAACGGAACAGGATTTCTTCCAGATGCAAGCTGCCACAAACTGGAAGACTAGCTTCCCTTGGAGGGCCAAAGGCCTCCTACAAACTGACACCAGGCACCTGGGCAGCTGACTTTACTTACCCCTGGAAACAGGCCATCCTTTGTGCCCACCTCCCTGTGCCGGGCACCTGGCCTCGGCCACCTACAATCCCGAACGGAACAGGATTTCTTCCAGATGCAAGCTGCCACAAACTGGAAGACTAGCTTCCCTTGGAGGGCCAAAGGCCTCCTACAAACTGACATCAGGCACCTGGGCAGCTGACTTTACTTACCCCTGGAAACAGGCCATCCTTTTTTTCCATCTCCCTCAGCCGGGCACCCGGCTCCGGACACCGAGAATCCCGAACCGAACAGGATTTCTTCCAGATGCAAGCTGCCACAAGCAGGAAGCCTCGCTTACCATGGAGGGCCAAAGGCCTCCTACAAACTGACATCAGGTACCTGGGCAGCTGACTTTACTTACCCCTGGAAACAGGCCATCCTTTGTGCCAAACTGCCTCAGCCGGGCACCTGGCCTCGGCCACCTACAATCCCGAACGGAACAGCATTTCTTCCAGATGCAAGCTGCCACAAACTGGAAGACTAGCTTCCCTTGGAGGGCCAAAGGCCTCCTACAAACTGAAATCAGGCACCTGGGCAGCTGACTTTACTTACCCCTGGAAACAGGCCATCCTTTGTTCCCAACTCCTTCTGCCGGGCACCAGGCCTCAGCCACGTACAATCCCGAACGGAAACGGATTTCTTCCATATGCAAGCTGCCATAAACTGGAAGACTTACTTCCCTGGGAAGGCCAAAGGCCTCCTATAAACTGACATCAGTCACCTGGGCAGCTGATATTACTTACCTCTGGAAAAAGGCCATCCTTTTTGCCCAACTCCCTCTGCTGGGCACCTGGCCTCGGCCGCCTACAATTCCGAATGGAACAGGATTTCTTCCAGATGCAAGCTGCCACAAACTGGAAGACTTACTTCCCTTGGAGGGCCAAAGGCCTCATACAAACTGAAACCAGGCACCTGGGCAGCTGACTTTACTTACCCCGGAAACAGGCCATCCGTTGTGCCCAACTCCCTCAGCCCGGCACCTGGCCTCGGCCACCTACAATCCCGAACGGAACAGGATTACTTCCAGATGCAAGCTGCCACAAACTGGAAGACTAGCTTCCGTTGGAGGGCCAAAGGCCTCCTACAAACTGACATCAGCCACCTGGGCAGCTGACTTTTCTTACCCCTTTAAGCAGGCCATAAGTTTTTTCCAACTCCCTCTGCCAGGCACCCGGCTCCCTCCACCTACAATCCCGAACGGAACAGGATTTCTTCCAGATGCAAGCTGCCACAAACTGGAAGACTTGCTTCCCTTGGAGGGCCAAAGGCCTCCTATAAACTGACATCAGGCACCTGGGCAGCTGACTTTACTTACCCCTGGAAACAGGCCATTCTTTGTTCCCAACTACTTCTGCCGGGCACCAGGCCTCAGCCACCTACAATCCTGAACGAAACAGGATTTCTTCCAGATGCAAGCTGCCACAAACTGGAAGTCTTACTTCTCCCTGAAGGCCAAAGGCCTCCTACAAACTGACATCAGGCACCTGGGCAGCTGACTTTACTTACCCTTGGAAACAGGCCATCCTTTGTTCCCAACTCCCTCTGCCAGGCACCTGGCCTCGGCCACCTACAATTTTGAACGGAACAGGATTTCTTCCAGATGCAAGCTGCCACAAACTGGAAGACTTACTTCCCTTGGAGAGCCAAAGGCCTCCTACAAACTGACATCAGGCACCTGGGGAGCTGACTACTTACCCCTGGAAACAGGCCATCCTTTTTTTCCATCTCCCTAAGCCGGGCACCCGGCTCCAGCCACCTACAATTCCAAACGGAACAGGATTTCTTCCAGATGCAAGCTGCCACAAGCAGGAAGCCTGGCTTGCCATGGAGGGCCAAAGGCCTCCTACAAACTGACATCAGGCACCTGGGCAGCTGACTTTACTTACCCTTGGAAACAGGCCATCTTTTGTTCCCAACTCCTTCTGCCCCGCACTAGACCTCAGCCCCCTACAATCCCGAACGGAACATGATTTCTTCCAGATGCAAGCTGCCACAAACTGGAAGACTTAATTTCCTTGGAGGGCCAGAGGCCTCCTTCAAACTGACACCAGACACCTGGGCAGCTGACTTTACATACCCCTGGAAACAGGCCATCCTTTGTTCCCAACTCCTTCTGCCGGGCACCAGGCCTCAGCCACCTACAATCCCGAACGGAACAGGATTTCTTCCAGATGCAAGCTGCCACAAGGAGGAAGCCTGGCTTCCCATGAAGGTCCAAAGGCCTCCTACAAACCGACATCAGGCACCTGGGCAGCTGACTTTACTTACCCCTGGAAACAGGCCATCCTTTGTTCCCAACTCCTTCTGCCGGGCACCAGGCCTCAGCCACCTACAATCCCAAACGGAACAGCATTTCTTCCAGATGCAAGCTGCCACATACTGGAAGACTTACTTCCCTTGGAGGGCCAAAGGCCTCCTAAAAACTGACATCAGGCACCTGGGCAGCTGACTTTACTTACCCCGGGAAACAGGCCATCCTTTGTGCCTAACTACTTCTGCCGGGCACCAGGCCTCAGCCACCTACAATCCCGAACGGAACAGGATTTCTTCCAGATGCAAGCTGCCACAAACTGGAAGACTAGCTTCCGATGGAGGGCCAAAGGCCTCCTAATACTGACATCAGGCACCTGAGAAGCTGACTTTTCTTACCCCTGGAAACAGGCCATCATTTGTGCCCAACTCCCTCTGCCGGGCACCTGGACTCGGACACCGACAATTCCGAACGGAACAGGATTTCTTCCAGATGCAAGCTGCCACAAACTGGAAGACTAGCTTCCCTTGGAGGGCCAAAGGCCTCCTACAAACTGACATCAGGCACCTGGGCAGCTGACTTTACTTACCCCTGGAAACAGGCCATCCTTTTTTTCCATCTCCCTCAGCCGGGCACCCGGCTCCGGACACCGACAATCCCGAACCGAACAGGATTTCTTCCAGATGCAAGCTGCCACAAGCAGGAAGCCTCGCTTACCATGGAGGGCCAAAGGCCTCCTACAAACTGACATCAGGCACCTGGGCAGCTGACTTTACTTACCCCTGGAAACAGGCCATCCTTTGTGCCAAACTGCCTCAGCCGGGCACCTGGCCTCGGCCACCTACAATCCCGAACGGAACAGCATTTCTTCCAGATGCAAGCTGCCACAAACTGGAAGACTAGCTTCCCTTGGAGGGCCAAAGGCCTCCTACAAACTGACATCAGGCACCTGGGCAGCTGACTTTACTTACCCCTGGAAACAGGCCATCCTTTGTTCCCAACTCCTTTTGCCGGGCACCAGGCCTCAGCCACGTACAATCCCGAACGGAAACGGATTTCTTCCATATGCAAGCTGCCATAAACTGGAAGACTTACTTCCCTGGGAAGGCCAAAGGCCTCCTATAAACTGACATCAGTCACCTGGGCAGCTGATATTACTTACCTCTGGAAAAAGGCCATCCTTTTTGCCCAACTCCCTCTGCTGGGCACCTGGCCTCGGCCGCCTACAATTCCGAATGGAACAGGATTTCTTCCAGATGCAAGCTGCCACAAACTGGAAGACTTACTTCCCTTGGAGGGCCAAAGGCCTCATACAAACTGAAACCAGGCACCTGGGCAGCTGACTTTACTTACCCCGGAAACAGGCCATCCTTTGTGCCCAACTCCCTCAGCCGGGCACCTGTCCTCGGCCACCTGCAATCCCACACGGAACAGGATTTCTTCCAGATGCAAGCTGCCACAAACTGGAAGACTTACTTCCCTTGGAGGGCCAAAAACCTCCTACAAACTGACATCCGGCACCTGGGCAGCTGACTTTACTTACCCTTAGAAACAGGCCATCCTTTTTGCCCAACTCCCTCTGCCGGGCACCCAGCCTCAGCCACCTACAATTCCGAACGGAACAGGATTTCTTCCAGATGCAAGCTGCCACAAACTGGAAGACTAGCTTCCCTTGGAGGGCCAAAGGCCTCCTACAAACTGACATCAGGCACCTGGGCAGCTGACTTTACTTACCCCTGGAAACAGGCCATCCTTTTTTTACATCTCCCTCAGCCGGGCACCCGGCTCCGGCCACCTACAATCCCGAACAGAACAGGATTTCTTCCAGATGCAAGCTGCCACAAGCTGGAAGCCTGGCTTCCCTTGGAGGGCCAAAGGCCTCCTACAAACTGACATCAGGCACCTGGGCAGCTGACTTTACTTACCCCTGGAAACAGGCCATCCTTTGGGCCCAACTCCTTCTGCCGGGTACCAGGCCTCAGCCACCTACAATCCCGAACGGAACAGGATTTCTTCCAGATGCAAGCTGCCACAAACTGGAAGACTAGCTTCCTTTTGAGGGCAAAGGCCTCCTACGAACTGACACCAGGCACCTGGGCAGCTGACTTTACTTACCCCTGGAAACAGGCCATCCTTTGTTCCCAACTCCCTCTGCCGGGCACCAGGCTTCAGCCACCTACAATCCCGAACGGAACAGGATTTCTTCCAGATGCAAGCTGCCACAAACTGGAAGTCTTACTTCCCTTGGAAGGTCAAAGGCCTCCTACAAACTGACATCAGGCACCTGGGCAGCTGACTTTACTTACCCCTGGAAACAGGCCATCCTTTGTGCTCAACTCCCTCTGCCGGGCACCTGGCCTCGGCCACGTACAATTCCGAATGGAACAGGATTTCTTCCAGATGCAAGCTGCCACAAACTGGAAGACTAGCTTCCCTTGGAGGGCCAAAGGCCTCCTAGAAACTGACATCAGGCACCTGGGCAGCTGACTTTACTTACCCCTGGAAACAGGCCATCCTTTGTGCCCAACTCCTTCTGCCGGGCACCCGGCTCCGGCCACCTACAATCCCGAACAGAACAGGATTTCTGCCAGATGCAAGCTGCCACAAGCAGGAAGCCTGGCTTCCCATGGAGGGCCAAAGGCCTCCTACCAACTGACATCAGGCACTTGGGCAGCTGACTTTACTTACCCCTAAAAACAGGCCATCCTTTTTGCCAAACTCCCTCTGCCGGACACCTGGCCTCGGCCACCTACAATCCCGAACAGAACAGGATTTCTTCCAGATGCAAGTTGCCACAAACTGGAAGACTTGCTTCCGTTGGAGGGCCAAAGGCCTCCTACAAACTGACATCAAGCACCTGGGCAGCTGACTTTACTTACCCCTGGAAATAGGCCATCCTTTGTGCCCAACTCCCTCTGCCGGGCACCTGGCCTCGGCCACCAACAATCCCGAACCGAAGAGCATTTCTTCCAGATGCAAGCTGCCACAAACTGGAAGACTAGCTTCCCACGGAGGGCCAAAGTCCTCCTACTAACTGACACCAGGCACCTGGGCAGCTGACTTTACTTACCCCTAGTAACAGGCCATCCTTTGTAAACAATTACTTCTGCCGGGCACCAGGCCTCGGCCACCTACAGTCCCGAGCGGAACAGGATTTCTTCCAGATGCAAGCTGCCACAAACTGGAAGACTAGCTTCCCTTGGAGGGCCAAAGGCCTCCTACAAACTGACATCAGGCACCTGGGCAGCTGACTTTACTTACCCCTGGACACAGGCCATCCTTTTTTTCCATCTCCCTCTGCCGTGCGCCCGGATCCGTCCACCTACAATCCCGAACGGAACAGGATTTCTTCCAGATGCAAGCTGCCACAAGCAGGAAGCCTGGCTTCCCATGGAGGGCCAAAGGCCTCCTACAAACTGACATCAGGCACCTGGGCAGCTGACTTTACTTACCCTTGGAAACAGGCCATCCTTTCTGCCGAACTCCCTCTGCCGGGCACCTGGCCTCGGCCACCTACAATCCCGAACGGAACAGGATTTCTGCCAGATGCAAGCTGCCACAAACTGGAAGACTTACTTCCGTTGGAAGGTCAAAGGCCTCCTACAAACTGACATCAGGCACCTGGGCAGCTGACTTTACTTACCCCTGGAAACAGGCCATCCTTTGTTCCCAACTCCCTCTGCGGGCACCTGGCCTCGGCCACCTACAATTCCGAACGGAACAGGATTTCTTCCAGATGCAAGCTGCCACAAACTGGAAGACTAGCTTCCCTTGGAGGGCAAAACGCCTCCTACAAACCTGACATCAGCCACCTGGGCAGCTGAGTTTACTTACCCCTTTAAGCAGGCCATAAGTTTTTTCCAACTCCCACTGCCGGGCACCCGGCTCCGGCCACCTTCAATCCCGAACGGAACAGGATTTCTTCCAGATGCAAGCTGCCATAAACTGGAAGCCTGGCTTCCCTTGGAAGGTCAAAGGCCTCCTACAAACTGACATCAGGCACCTGGGCAGCTGACTTTGCTTACCCTTGGAAGCAGGCCATCCTTTGTTCCCAACTCCTTCTGCCGGGCACCAGGCCTCAGCCACCTACAATCCCGAACGGAACAGGATTTCATCCAGATGCAAGCTGCCACAAGCAGGAAGCCTGGCTTCCCATGGAGGGCCAAAGGCCCTCCTACAAACTGACATCAGGCACCTGGGCAGCTGACTTTACTTACGCCGGGAAACAGGCCATCCTTTTTGCCCAACTCCATCTGCTGGGCACCTGGCCTCGGCCACCTACAATCCCGAACGGAACAGGATTCTTCCAGATGCAAGCTGCCACAAACTGGAAGACTTACTTCCCTTGGAACGCCAAGGGCCTCCTACAAACTGACATCAGGCGCCTGGGCAGCTGACTCTACTTACCCCTGGAAACAGGCCAACCTTTTTGCCCAACTCCCTCTGCCGGGCACCTGGCCTCGGCCGCCTACAATTCCGAACGGAACAGCATTTCTTCCAGATGCAAGCTGCCACAAACTGGAAGACTAGCTTCCCTTGGAGGGCCAAAGGCCTCCTACAAACTGACACCAGGCACCTAGGCAGCTGACTTACCCCTGGAAACAGGCCATCGTTTGCTCCCAACTCCATCTGCCGGGCACCTGGCCTAGGCCACCTACAATCCCAAACGGAACAGCATTTCTTCGAGATGCAAGCTGCCACAAACTGGAAGACTTACTTCCCTTGGAGGGCCAAAGGCCTCCTACAAACTGACATCAAGCACCTGCGCAGCAGATTTTACTTATCCCTGAAAACAGGCCATCCTTTGTGCCCAACTCCCTCTGCCGGGCACCTGGCCTCGACCACCTACAATCCCGAACAGAACAGGATTTCTTCCAGATGCAAGCTGCCACAAACTGGAAGACTAGCTTCCCTTGGAGGGCAAAGGCGTCCTACAAACTGACATTCGGCACCTGGGCAGCTGACTTTACTTACCCCTGGAAATAGGCCATCCTTTGTTCCCAACTCCCTCAGCCGGGCACCCAGCTCCGGACACT
>NW_027095371.1:0-21092 GCF_029207755.1 Chamaea fasciata
AAGCAGAGAAGCTGTTTGCAGCGCGGAAAACGCTTCTCCTAGCCTGGGAAGCGAGAAAACGCCGTTTGGCCGCGTCTAGTGCACTCTCCGCCGGTTCGCTTGCAGGCAGGCTTGGAACAGCGTCAAACGCTGTTTCCGAGCTCCCCCACAAGCAGAGAAGCTGTTTGCAGCACGGAAAACGCTTCTCCTAGCCTGGGAAGCGAGAAAACGCCGTTTGGCCGCGTCTAGTGCACTCTCCGCCGGTTCGCTTGCAGGCAGGCTGGGAACAGCGTCAAACGCTGTTTCCGAGCTCCCCACAAGCAGAGAAGCTGTTTGCAGCACGGAAAACGCTTCTCCTAGCCTGGGAAGCGAGAAAACGCCGTTTGGCCGCGTCTAGTGCACTCTCCGCCGGTTCGCTTGCAGGCAGGCTTGGAACAGCGTCAAACGCTGTTTCCGAGCTCCCCACAAGCAGAGAAGCTGTTTGCAGCACGGAAAACGCTTCTCCTAGCCTGGGAAGCGAGAAAACGCCGTTTGGCCGCGTCTAGTGCACTCTCCGCCGGTTCGCTTGCAGGCAGGCTGGGAACAGCGTCAAACGCTGTTTCCGAGCTCCCCACAAGCAGAGAAGCTGTTTGCAGCACGGAAAACGCTTCTCCTAGCCTGGGAAGCGAGAAAACGCCGTTTGGCCGCGTCTAGTGCACTCTCCGCCGGTTCGCTTGCAGGCAGGCTGGGAACAGCGTCAAACGCTGTTTCCGAGCTCCCCACAAGCAGAGAAGCTGTTTGCAGCACGGAAAACGCTTCTCCTAGCCTGGGAAGCGAGAAAACGCCGTTTGGCCGCGTCTAGTGCACTCTCCGCCGGTTCGCTTGCAGGCAGGCTTGGAACAGCGTCAAACGCTGATTCCGAGCTCCCCACAAGCAGAGAAGCTGTTTGCAGCGCGGAAAACGCTTCTCCTAGCCTGGGAAGCGAGAAAACGCCGTTTGGCCGCGTCTAGTGCACTCTCCGCCGGTTCGCTTGCAGGCAGGCTGGGAACAGCGTCAAACGCTGTTTCCGAGCTCCCCACAAGCAGAGAAGCTGTTTGCAGCGCGGAAAACGCTTCTCCTAGCCTGGGAAGCGAGAAAACGCCGTTTGGCCGCGTCTAGTGCACTCTCCGCCGGTTCGCTTGCAGGCAGGCTTGGAACAGCGTCAAACGCTGTTTCCGAGCTCCCCACAAGCAGAGAAGCTGTTTGCAGCACGGAAAACGCTTCTCCTAGCCTGGGAAGCGAGAAAACGCCGTTTGGCCGCGTCTAGTGCACTCTCCGCCGGTTCGCTTGCAGGCAGGCTGGGAACAGCGTCAAACGCTGTTTCCGAGCTCCCCACAAGCAGAGAAGCTGTTTGCAGCACGGAAAACGCTTCTCCTAGCCTGGGAAGCGAGAAAACGCCGTTTGGCCGCGTCTAGTGCACTCTCCGCCGGTTCGCTTGCAGGCAGGCTGGGAACAGCGTCAAACGCTGTTTCCGAGCTCCCCACAAGCAGAGAAGCTGTTTGCAGCGCGGAAAACGCTTCTCCTAGCCTGGGAAGCGAGAAAACGCCGTTTGGCCGCGTCTAGTGCACTCTCCGCCGGTTCGCTTGCAGGCAGGCTTGGAACAGCGTCAAACGCTGTTTCCGAGCTCCCCACAAGCAGAGAAGCTGTTTGCAGCGCGGAAAACGCTTCTCCTAGCCTGGGAAGCGAGGAAAACGCCGTTTGGCCGCGTCTAGTGCACTCTCCGCCGGTTCGCTTGCAGGCAGGCTGGGAACAGCGTCAAACGCTGTTTCCGAGCTCCCCACAAGCAGAGAAGCTGTTTGCAGCACGGAAAACGCTTCTCCTAGCCTGGGAAGCGAGAAAACGCCGTTTGGCCGCGTCTAGTGCACTCTCCGCCGGTTCGCTTGCAGGCAGGCTTGGAACAGCGTCAAACGCTGTTTCCGAGCTCCCCACAAGCAGAGAAGCTGTTTGCAGCACGGAAAACGCTTCTCCTAGCCTGGGAAGCGAGAAAACGCCGTTTGGCCGCGTCTAGTGCACTCTCCGCCGGTTCGCTTGCAGGCAGGCTTGGAACAGCGTCAAACGCTGTTTCCGAGCTCCCCACAAGCAGAGAAGCTGTTTGCAGCACGGAAAACGCTTCTCCTAGCCTGGGAAGCGAGAAAACGCCGTTTGGCCGCGTCTAGTGCACTCTCCGCCGGTTCGCTTGCAGGCAGGCTTGGAACAGCGTCAAACGCTGTTTCCGAGCTCCCCACAAGCAGAGAAGCTGTTTGCAGCACGGAAAACGCTTCTCCTAGCCTGGGAAGCGAGAAAACGCCGTTTGGCCGCGTCTAGTGCACTCTCCGCCGGTTCGCTTGCAGGCAGGCTTGGAACAGCGTCAAACGCTGTTTCCGAGCTCCCCACAAGCAGAGAAGCTGTTTGCAGCACGGAAAACGCTTCTCCTAGCCTGGGAAGCGAGAAAACGCCGTTTGGCCGCGTCTAGTGCACTCTCCGCCGGTTCGCTTGCAGGCAGGCTGGGAACAGCGTCAAACGCTGTTTCCGAGCTCCCCACAAGCAGAGAAGCTGTTTGCAGCACGGAAAACGCTTCTCCTAGCCTGGGAAGCGAGAAAACGCCGTTTGGCCGCGTCTAGTGCACTCTCCGCCGCGTTCGCTTGCAGGCAGGCTTGGAACAGCGTCAAACGCTGTTTCCGAGCTCCCCACAAGCAGAGAAGCTGTTTGCAGCACGGAAAACGCTTCTCCTAGCCTGGGAAGCGAGAAAACGCCGTTTGGCCGCGTCTAGTGCACTCTCCGCCGGTTCGCTTGCAGGCAGGCTTGGAACAGCGTCAAACGCTGTTTCCGAGCTCCCCACAAGCAGAGAAGCTGTTTGCAGCACGGAAAACGCTTCTCCTAGCCTGGGAAGCGAGAAAACGCCGTTTGGCCGCGTCTAGTGCACTCTCCGCCGGTTCGCTTGCAGGCAGGCTTGGAACAGCGTCAAACGCTGTTTCCGAGCTCCCCACAAGCAGAGAAGCTGTTTGCAGCACGGAAAACGCTTCTCCTAGCCTGGGAAGCGAGAAAACGCCGTTTGGCCGCGTCTAGTGCACTCTCCGCCGGTTCGCTTGCAGGCAGGCTTGGAACAGCGTCAAACGCTGTTTCCGAGCTCCCCACAAGCAGAGAAGCTGTTTGCAGCACGGAAAACGCTTCTCCTAGCCTGGGAAGCGAGAAAACGCCGTTTGGCCGCGTCTAGTGCACTCTCCGCCGGTTCGCTTGCAGGCAGGCTTGGAACAGCGTCAAACGCTGTTTCCGAGCTCCCCACAAGCAGAGAAGCTGTTTGCAGCACGGAAAACGCTTCTCCTAGCCTGGGAAGCGAGAAAACGCCGTTTGGCCGCGTCTAGTGCACTCTCCGCCGGTTCGCTTGCAGGCAGGCTTGGAACAGCGTCAAACGCTGTTTCCGAGCTCCCCACAAGCAGAGAAGCTGTTTGCAGCACGGAAAACGCTTCTCCTAGCCTGGGAAGCGAGAAAACGCCGTTTGGCCGCGTCTAGTGCACTCTCCGCCGGTTCGCTTGCAGGCAGGCTTGGAACAGCGTCAAACGCTGTTTCCGAGCTCCCCACAAGCAGAGAAGCTGTTTGCAGCACGGAAAACGCTTCTCCTAGCCTGGGAAGCGAGAAAACGCCGTTTGGCCGCGTCTAGTGCACTCTCCGCCGGTTCGCTTGCAGGCAGGCTTGGAACAGCGTCAAACGCTGTTTCCGAGCTCCCCACAAGCAGAGAAGCTGTTTGCAGCACGGAAAACGCTTCTCCTAGCCTGGGAAGCGAGAAAACGCCGTTTGGCCGCGTCTAGTGCACTCTCCGCCGGTTCGCTTGCAGGCAGGCTGGGAACAGCGTCAAACGCTGTTTCCGAGCTCCCCACAAGCAGAGAAGCTGTTTGCAGCACGGAAAACGCTTCTCCTAGCCTGGGAAGCGAGAAAACGCCGTTTGGCCGCGTCTAGTGCACTCTCCGCCGGTTCGCTTGCAGGCAGGCTTGGAACAGCGTCAAACGCTGTTTCCGAGCTCCCCACAAGCAGAGAAGCTGTTTGCAGCACGGAAAACGCTTCTCCTAGCCTGGGAAGCGAGAAAACGCCGTTTGGCCGCGTCTAGTGCACTCTCCGCCGGTTCGCTTGCAGGCAGGCTTGGAACAGCGTCAAACGCTGTTTCCGAGCTCCCCACAAGCAGAGAAGCTGTTTGCAGCACGGAAAACGCTTCTCCTAGCCTGGGAAGCGAGAAAACGCCGTTTGGCCGCGTCTAGTGCACTCTCCGCCGGTTCGCTTGCAGGCAGGCTTGGAACAGCGTCAAACGCTGTTTCCGAGCTCCCCACAAGCAGAGAAGCTGTTTGCAGCACGGAAAACGCTTCTCCTAGCCTGGGAAGCGAGAAAACGCCGTTTGGCCGCGTCTAGTGCACTCTCCGCCGGTTCGCTTGCAGGCAGGCTTGGAACAGCGTCAAACGCTGTTTCCGAGCTCCCCACAAGCAGAGAAGCTGTTTGCAGCACGGAAAACGCTTCTCCTAGCCTGGGAAGCGAGAAAACGCCGTTTGGCCGCGTCTAGTGCACTCTCCGCCGGTTCGCTTGCAGGCAGGCTTGGAACAGCGTCAAACGCTGTTTCCGAGCTCCCCACAAGCAGAGAAGCTGTTTGCAGCACGGAAAACGCTTCTCCTAGCCTGGGAAGCGAGAAAACGCCGTTTGGCCGCGTCTAGTGCACTCTCCGCCGGTTCGCTTGCAGGCAGGCTGGGAACAGCGTCAAACGCTGTTTCCGAGCTCCCCACAAGCAGAGAAGCTGTTTGCAGCACGGAAAACGCTTCTCCTAGCCTGGGAAGCGAGAAAACGCCGTTTGGCCGCGTCTAGTGCACTCTCCGCCGGTTCGCTTGCAGGCAGGCTTGGAACAGCGTCAAACGCTGTTTCCGAGCTCCCCACAAGCAGAGAAGCTGTTTGCAGCACGGAAAACGCTTCTCCTAGCCTGGGAAGCGAGAAAACGCCGTTTGGCCGCGTCTAGTGCACTCTCCGCCGGTTCGCTTGCAGGCAGGCTTGGAACAGCGTCAAACGCTGTTTCCGAGCTCCCCACAAGCAGAGAAGCTGTTTGCAGCACGGAAAACGCTTCTCCTAGCCTGGGAAGCGAGAAAACGCCGTTTGGCCGCGTCTAGTGCACTCTCCGCCGGTTCGCTTGCAGGCAGGCTGGGAACAGCGTCAAACGCTGTTTCCGAGCTCCCCACAAGCAGAGAAGCTGTTTGCAGCACGGAAAACGCTTCTCCTAGCCTGGGAAGCGAGAAAACGCCGTTTGGCCGCGTCTAGTGCACTCTCCGCCGGTTCGCTTGCAGGCAGGCTGGGAACAGCGTCAAACGCTGTTTCCGAGCTCCCCACAAGCAGAGAAGCTGTTTGCAGCACGGAAAACGCTTCTCCTAGCCTGGGAAGCGAGAAAACGCCGTTTGGCCGCGTCTAGTGCACTCTCCGCCGGTTCGCTTGCAGGCAGGCTGGGAACAGCGTCAAACGCTGTTTCCGAGCTCCCCACAAGCAGAGAAGCTGTTTGCAGCACGGAAAACGCTTCTCCTAGCCTGGGAAGCGAGAAAACGCCGTTTGGCCGCGTCTAGTGCACTCTCCGCCGGTTCGCTTGCAGGCAGGCTGGGAACAGCGTCAAACGCTGTTTCCGAGCTCCCCACAAGCAGAGAAGCTGTTTGCAGCACGGAAAACGCTTCTCCTAGCCTGGGAAGCGAGAAAACGCCGTTTGGCCGCGTCTAGTGCACTCTCCGCCGGTTCGCTTGCAGGCAGGCTGGGAACAGCGTCAAACGCTGTTTCCGAGCTCCCCACAAGCAGAGAAGCTGTTTGCAGCACGGAAAACGCTTCTCCTAGCCTGGGAAGCGAGAAAACGCCGTTTGGCCGCGTCTAGTGCACTCTCCGCCGGTTCGCTTGCAGGCAGGCTGGGAACAGCGTCAAACGCTGTTTCCGAGCTCCCCACAAGCAGAGAAGCTGTTTGCAGCACGGAAAACGCTTCTCCTAGCCTGGGAAGCGAGAAAACGCCGTTTGGCCGCGTCTAGTGCACTCTCCGCCGGTTCGCTTGCAGGCAGGCTGGGAACAGCGTCAAACGCTGTTTCCGAGCTCCCCACAAGCAGAGAAGCTGTTTGCAGCACGGAAAACGCTTCTCCTAGCCTGGGAAGCGAGAAAACGCCGTTTGGCCGCGTCTAGTGCACTCTCCGCCGGTTCGCTTGCAGGCAGGCTGGGAACAGCGTCAAACGCTGTTTCCGAGCTCCCCACAAGCAGAGAAGCTGTTTGCAGCACGGAAAACGCTTCTCCTAGCCTGGGAAGCGAGAAAACGCCGTTTGGCCGCGTCTAGTGCACTCTCCGCCGGTTCGCTTGCAGGCAGGCTGGGAACAGCGTCAAACGCTGTTTCCGAGCTCCCCACAAGCAGAGAAGCTGTTTGCAGCACGGAAAACGCTTCTCCTAGCCTGGGAAGCGAGAAAACGCCGTTTGGCCGCGTCTAGTGCACTCTCCGCCGGTTCGCTTGCAGGCAGGCTGGGAACAGCGTCAAACGCTGTTTCCGAGCTCCCCACAAGCAGAGAAGCTGTTTGCAGCACGGAAAACGCTTCTCCTAGCCTGGGAAGCGAGAAAACGCCGTTTGGCCGCGTCTAGTGCACTCTCCGCCGGTTCGCTTGCAGGCAGGCTGGGAACAGCGTCAAACGCTGTTTCCGAGCTCCCCACAAGCAGAGAAGCTGTTTGCAGCACGGAAAACGCTTCTCCTAGCCTGGGAAGCGAGAAAACGCCGTTTGGCCGCGTCTAGTGCACTCTCCGCCGGTTCGCTTGCAGGCAGGCTGGGAACAGCGTCAAACGCTGTTTCCGAGCTCCCCACAAGCAGAGAAGCTGTTTGCAGCACGGAAAACGCTTCTCCTAGCCTGGGAAGCGAGAAAACGCCGTTTGGCCGCGTCTAGTGCACTCTCCGCCGGTTCGCTTGCAGGCAGGCTGGGAACAGCGTCAAACGCTGTTTCCGAGCTCCCCACAAGCAGAGAAGCTGTTTGCAGCACGGAAAACGCTTCTCCTAGCCTGGGAAGCGAGAAAACGCCGTTTGGCCGCGTCTAGTGCACTCTCCGCCGGTTCGCTTGCAGGCAGGCTGGGAACAGCGTCAAACGCTGTTTCCGAGCTCCCCACAAGCAGAGAAGCTGTTTGCAGCACGGAAAACGCTTCTCCTAGCCTGGGAAGCGAGAAAACGCCGTTTGGCCGCGTCTAGTGCACTCTCCGCCGGTTCGCTTGCAGGCAGGCTGGGAACAGCGTCAAACGCTGTTTCCGAGCTCCCCACAAGCAGAGAAGCTGTTTGCAGCACGGAAAACGCTTCTCCTAGCCTGGGAAGCGAGAAAACGCCGTTTGGCCGCGTCTAGTGCACTCTCCGCCGGTTCGCTTGCAGGCAGGCTGGGAACAGCGTCAAACGCTGTTTCCGAGCTCCCCACAAGCAGAGAAGCTGTTTGCAGCACGGAAAACGCTTCTCCTAGCCTGGGAAGCGAGAAAACGCCGTTTGGCCGCGTCTAGTGCACTCTCCGCCGGTTCGCTTGCAGGCAGGCTGGGAACAGCGTCAAACGCTGTTTCCGAGCTCCCCACAAGCAGAGAAGCTGTTTGCAGCACGGAAAACGCTTCTCCTAGCCTGGGAAGCGAGAAAACGCCGTTTGGCCGCGTCTAGTGCACTCTCCGCCGGTTCGCTTGCAGGCAGGCTGGGAACAGCGTCAAACGCTGTTTCCGAGCTCCCCACAAGCAGAGAAGCTGTTTGCAGCACGGAAAACGCTTCTCCTAGCCTGGGAAGCGAGAAAACGCCGTTTGGCCGCGTCTAGTGCACTCTCCGCCGGTTCGCTTGCAGGCAGGCTGGGAACAGCGTCAAACGCTGTTTCCGAGCTCCCCACAAGCAGAGAAGCTGTTTGCAGCACGGAAAACGCTTCTCCTAGCCTGGGAAGCGAGAAAACGCCGTTTGGCCGCGTCTAGTGCACTCTCCGCCGGTTCGCTTGCAGGCAGGCTGGGAACAGCGTCAAACGCTGTTTCCGAGCTCCCCACAAGCAGAGAAGCTGTTTGCAGCACGGAAAACGCTTCTCCTAGCCTGGGAAGCGAGAAAACGCCGTTTGGCCGCGTCTAGTGCACTCTCCGCCGGTTCGCTTGCAGGCAGGCTGGGAACAGCGTCAAACGCTGTTTCCGAGCTCCCCACAAGCAGAGAAGCTGTTTGCAGCACGGAAAACGCTTCTCCTAGCCTGGGAAGCGAGAAAACGCCGTTTGGCCGCGTCTAGTGCACTCTCCGCCGGTTCGCTTGCAGGCAGGCTGGGAACAGCGTCAAACGCTGTTTCCGAGCTCCCCACAAGCAGAGAAGCTGTTTGCAGCACGGAAAACGCTTCTCCTAGCCTGGGAAGCGAGAAAACGCCGTTTGGCCGCGTCTAGTGCACTCTCCGCCGGTTCGCTTGCAGGCAGGCTGGGAACAGCGTCAAACGCTGTTTCCGAGCTCCCCACAAGCAGAGAAGCTGTTTGCAGCACGGAAAACGCTTCTCCTAGCCTGGGAAGCGAGAAAACGCCGTTTGGCCGCGTCTAGTGCACTCTCCGCCGGTTCGCTTGCAGGCAGGCTGGGAACAGCGTCAAACGCTGTTTCCGAGCTCCCCACAAGCAGAGAAGCTGTTTGCAGCACGGAAAACGCTTCTCCTAGCCTGGGAAGCGAGAAAACGCCGTTTGGCCGCGTCTAGTGCACTCTCCGCCGGTTCGCTTGCAGGCAGGCTGGGAACAGCGTCAAACGCTGTTTCCGAGCTCCCCACAAGCAGAGAAGCTGTTTGCAGCACGGAAAACGCTTCTCCTAGCCTGGGAAGCGAGAAAACGCCGTTTGGCCGCGTCTAGTGCACTCTCCGCCGGTTCGCTTGCAGGCAGGCTGGGAACAGCGTCAAACGCTGTTTCCGAGCTCCCCACAAGCAGAGAAGCTGTTTGCAGCACGGAAAACGCTTCTCCTAGCCTGGGAAGCGAGAAAACGCCGTTTGGCCGCGTCTAGTGCACTCTCCGCCGGTTCGCTTGCAGGCAGGCTGGGAACAGCGTCAAACGCTGTTTCCGAGCTCCCCACAAGCAGAGAAGCTGTTTGCAGCACGGAAAACGCTTCTCCTAGCCTGGGAAGCGAGAAAACGCCGTTTGGCCGCGTCTAGTGCACTCTCCGCCGGTTCGCTTGCAGGCAGGCTGGGAACAGCGTCAAACGCTGTTTCCGAGCTCCCCACAAGCAGAGAAGCTGTTTGCAGCACGGAAAACGCTTCTCCTAGCCTGGGAAGCGAGAAAACGCCGTTTGGCCGCGTCTAGTGCACTCTCCGCCGGTTCGCTTGCAGGCAGGCTGGGAACAGCGTCAAACGCTGTTTCCGAGCTCCCCACAAGCAGAGAAGCTGTTTGCAGCACGGAAAACGCTTCTCCTAGCCTGGGAAGCGAGAAAACGCCGTTTGGCCGCGTCTAGTGCACTCTCCGCCGGTTCGCTTGCAGGCAGGCTGGGAACAGCGTCAAACGCTGTTTCCGAGCTCCCCACAAGCAGAGAAGCTGTTTGCAGCACGGAAAACGCTTCTCCTAGCCTGGGAAGCGAGAAAACGCCGTTTGGCCGCGTCTAGTGCACTCTCCGCCGGTTCGCTTGCAGGCAGGCTGGGAACAGCGTCAAACGCTGTTTCCGAGCTCCCCACAAGCAGAGAAGCTGTTTGCAGCACGGAAAACGCTTCTCCTAGCCTGGGAAGCGAGAAAACGCCGTTTGGCCGCGTCTAGTGCACTCTCCGCCGGTTCGCTTGCAGGCAGGCTGGGAACAGCGTCAAACGCTGTTTCCGAGCTCCCCACAAGCAGAGAAGCTGTTTGCAGCACGGAAAACGCTTCTCCTAGCCTGGGAAGCGAGAAAACGCCGTTTGGCCGCGTCTAGTGCACTCTCCGCCGGTTCGCTTGCAGGCAGGCTGGGAACAGCGTCAAACGCTGTTTCCGAGCTCCCCACAAGCAGAGAAGCTGTTTGCAGCACGGAAAACGCTTCTCCTAGCCTGGGAAGCGAGAAAACGCCGTTTGGCCGCGTCTAGTGCACTCTCCGCCGGTTCGCTTGCAGGCAGGCTGGGAACAGCGTCAAACGCTGTTTCCGAGCTCCCCACAAGCAGAGAAGCTGTTTGCAGCACGGAAAACGCTTCTCCTAGCCTGGGAAGCGAGAAAACGCCGTTTGGCCGCGTCTAGTGCACTCTCCGCCGGTTCGCTTGCAGGCAGGCTGGGAACAGCGTCAAACGCTGTTTCCGAGCTCCCCACAAGCAGAGAAGCTGTTTGCAGCACGGAAAACGCTTCTCCTAGCCTGGGAAGCGAGAAAACGCCGTTTGGCCGCGTCTAGTGCACTCTCCGCCGGTTCGCTTGCAGGCAGGCTGGGAACAGCGTCAAACGCTGTTTCCGAGCTCCCCACAAGCAGAGAAGCTGTTTGCAGCACGGAAAACGCTTCTCCTAGCCTGGGAAGCGAGAAAACGCCGTTTGGCCGCGTCTAGTGCACTCTCCGCCGGTTCGCTTGCAGGCAGGCTGGGAACAGCGTCAAACGCTGTTTCCGAGCTCCCCACAAGCAGAGAAGCTGTTTGCAGCACGGAAAACGCTTCTCCTAGCCTGGGAAGCGAGAAAACGCCGTTTGGCCGCGTCTAGTGCACTCTCCGCCGGTTCGCTTGCAGGCAGGCTGGGAACAGCGTCAAACGCTGTTTCCGAGCTCCCCACAAGCAGAGAAGCTGTTTGCAGCACGGAAAACGCTTCTCCTAGCCTGGGAAGCGAGAAAACGCCGTTTGGCCGCGTCTAGTGCACTCTCCGCCGGTTCGCTTGCAGGCAGGCTGGGAACAGCGTCAAACGCTGTTTCCGAGCTCCCCACAAGCAGAGAAGCTGTTTGCAGCGCGGAAAACGCTTCTCCTAGCCTGGGAAGCGAGAAAACGCCGTTTGGCCGCGTCTAGTGCACTCTCCGCCGGTTCGCTTGCAGGCAGGCTTGGAACAGCGTCAAACGCTGTTTCCGAGCTCCCCACAAGCAGAGAAGCTGTTTGCAGCGCGGAAAACGCTTCTCCTAGCCTGGGAAGCGAGAAAACGCCGTTTGGCCGCGTCTAGTGCACTCTCCGCCGGTTCGCTTGCAGGCAGGCTGGGAACAGCGTCAAACGCTGTTTCCGAGCTCCCCACAAGCAGAGAAGCTGTTTGCAGCAGCGGAAAACGCTTCTCCTAGCCTGGGAAGCGAGAAAACGCCGTTTGGCCGCGTCTAGTGCACTCTCCGCCGGTTCGCTTGCAGGCAGGCTGGGAACAGCGTCAAACGCTGTTTCCGAGCTCCCCACAAGCAGAGAAGCTGTTTGCAGCACGGAAAACGCTTCTCCTAGCCTGGGAAGCGAGAAAACGCCGTTTGGCCGCGTCTAGTGCACTCTCCGCCGGTTCGCTTGCAGGCAGGCTGGGAACAGCGTCAAACGCTGTTTCCGAGCTCCCCACAAGCAGAGAAGCTGTTTGCAGCACGGAAAACGCTTCTCCTAGCCTGGGAAGCGAGAAAACGCCGTTTGGCCGCGTCTAGTGCACTCTCCGCCGGTTCGCTTGCAGGCAGGCTGGGAACAGCGTCAAACGCTGTTTCCGAGCTCCCCACAAGCAGAGAAGCTGTTTGCAGCACGGAAAACGCTTCTCCTAGCCTGGGAAGCGAGAAAACGCCGTTTGGCCGCGTCTAGTGCACTCTCCGCCGGTTCGCTTGCAGGCAGGCTGGGAACAGCGTCAAACGCTGTTTCCGAGCTCCCCACAAGCAGAGAAGCTGTTTGCAGCACGGAAAACGCTTCTCCTAGCCTGGGAAGCGAGAAAACGCCGTTTGGCCGCGTCTAGTGCACTCTCCGCCGGTTCGCTTGCAGGCAGGCTGGGAACAGCGTCAAACGCTGTTTCCGAGCTCCCCACAAGCAGAGAAGCTGTTTGCAGCACGGAAAACGCTTCTCCTAGCCTGGGAAGCGAGAAAACGCCGTTTGGCCGCGTCTAGTGCACTCTCCGCCGGTTCGCTTGCAGGCAGGCTGGGAACAGCGTCAAACGCTGTTTCCGAGCTCCCCACAAGCAGAGAAGCTGTTTGCAGCACGGAAAACGCTTCTCCTAGCCTGGGAAGCGAGAAAACGCCGTTTGGCCGCGTCTAGTGCACTCTCCGCCGGTTCGCTTGCAGGCAGGCTGGGAACAGCGTCAAACGCTGTTTCCGAGCTCCCCACAAGCAGAGAAGCTGTTTGCAGCACGGAAAACGCTTCTCCTAGCCTGGGAAGCGAGAAAACGCCGTTTGGCCGCGTCTAGTGCACTCTCCGCCGGTTCGCTTGCAGGCAGGCTGGGAACAGCGTCAAACGCTGTTTCCGAGCTCCCCACAAGCAGAGAAGCTGTTTGCAGCACGGAAAACGCTTCTCCTAGCCTGGGAAGCGAGAAAACGCCGTTTGGCCGCGTCTAGTGCACTCTCCGCCGGTTCGCTTGCAGGCAGGCTGGGAACAGCGTCAAACGCTGTTTCCGAGCTCCCCACAAGCAGAGAAGCTGTTTGCAGCACGGAAAACGCTTCTCCTAGCCTGGGAAGCGAGAAAACGCCGTTTGGCCGCGTCTAGTGCACTCTCCGCCGGTTCGCTTGCAGGCAGGCTGGGAACAGCGTCAAACGCTGTTTCCGAGCTCCCCACAAGCAGAGAAGCTGTTTGCAGCACGGAAAACGCTTCTCCTAGCCTGGGAAGCGAGAAAACGCCGTTTGGCCGCGTCTAGTGCACTCTCCGCCGGTTCGCTTGCAGGCAGGCTGGGAACAGCGTCAAACGCTGTTTCCGAGCTCCCCACAAGCAGAGAAGCTGTTTGCAGCACGGAAAACGCTTCTCCTAGCCTGGGAAGCGAGAAAACGCCGTTTGGCCGCGTCTAGTGCACTCTCCGCCGGTTCGCTTGCAGGCAGGCTGGGAACAGCGTCAAACGCTGTTTCCGAGCTCCCCACAAGCAGAGAAGCTGTTTGCAGCACGGAAAACGCTTCTCCTAGCCTGGGAAGCGAGAAAACGCCGTTTGGCCGCGTCTAGTGCACTCTCCGCCGGTTCGCTTGCAGGCAGGCTGGGAACAGCGTCAAACGCTGTTTCCGAGCTCCCCACAAGCAGAGAAGCTGTTTGCAGCACGGAAAACGCTTCTCCTAGCCTGGGAAGCGAGAAAACGCCGTTTGGCCGCGTCTAGTGCACTCTCCGCCGGTTCGCTTGCAGGCAGGCTGGGAACAGCGTCAAACGCTGTTTCCGAGCTCCCCACAAGCAGAGAAGCTGTTTGCAGCACGGAAAACGCTTCTCCTAGCCTGGGAAGCGAGAAAACGCCGTTTGGCCGCGTCTAGTGCACTCTCCGCCGGTTCGCTTGCAGGCAGGCTGGGAACAGCGTCAAACGCTGTTTCCGAGCTCCCCACAAGCAGAGAAGCTGTTTGCAGCACGGAAAACGCTTCTCCTAGCCTGGGAAGCGAGAAAACGCCGTTTGGCCGCGTCTAGTGCACTCTCCGCCGGTTCGCTTGCAGGCAGGCTGGGAACAGCGTCAAACGCTGTTTCCGAGCTCCCCACAAGCAGAGAAGCTGTTTGCAGCACGGAAAACGCTTCTCCTAGCCTGGGAAGCGAGAAAACGCCGTTTGGCCGCGTCTAGTGCACTCTCCGCCGGTTCGCTTGCAGGCAGGCTGGGAACAGCGTCAAACGCTGTTTCCGAGCTCCCCACAAGCAGAGAAGCTGTTTGCAGCACGGAAAACGCTTCTCCTAGCCTGGGAAGCGAGAAAACGCCGTTTGGCCGCGTCTAGTGCACTCTCCGCCGGTTCGCTTGCAGGCAGGCTGGGAACAGCGTCAAACGCTGTTTCCGAGCTCCCCACAAGCAGAGAAGCTGTTTGCAGCACGGAAAACGCTTCTCCTAGCCTGGGAAGCGAGAAAACGCCGTTTGGCCGCGTCTAGTGCACTCTCCGCCGGTTCGCTTGCAGGCAGGCTGGGAACAGCGTCAAACGCTGTTTCCGAGCTCCCCACAAGCAGAGAAGCTGTTTGCAGCACGGAAAACGCTTCTCCTAGCCTGGGAAGCGAGAAAACGCCGTTTGGCCGCGTCTAGTGCACTCTCCGCCGGTTCGCTTGCAGGCAGGCTTGGAACAGCGTCAAACGCTGTTTCCGAGCTCCCCACAAGCAGAGAAGCTGTTTGCAGCACGGAAAACGCTTCTCCTAGCCTGGGAAGCGAGAAAACGCCGTTTGGCCGCGTCTAGTGCACTCTCCGCCGGTTCGCTTGCAGGCAGGCTGGGAACAGCGTCAAACGCTGTTTCCGAGCTCCCCACAAGCAGAGAAGCTGTTTGCAGCACGGAAAACGCTTCTCCTAGCCTGGGAAGCGAGAAAACGCCGTTTGGCCGCGTCTAGTGCACTCTCCGCCGGTTCGCTTGCAGGCAGGCTTGGAACAGCGTCAAACGCTGTTTCCGAGCTCCCCACAAGCAGAGAAGCTGTTTGCAGCACGGAAAACGCTTCTCCTAGCCTGGGAAGCGAGAAAACGCCGTTTGGCCGCGTCTAGTGCACTCTCCGCCGGTTCGCTTGCAGGCAGGCTTGGAACAGCGTCAAACGCTGTTTCCGAGCTCCCCACAAGCAGAGAAGCTGTTTGCAGCACGGAAAACGCTTCTCCTAGCCTGGGAAGCGAGAAAACGCCGTTTGGCCGCGTCTAGTGCACTCTCCGCCGGTTCGCTTGCAGGCAGGCTTGGAACAGCGTCAAACGCTGTTTCCGAGCTCCCCACAAGCAGAGAAGCTGTTTGCAGCACGGAAAACGCTTCTCCTAGCCTGGGAAGCGAGAAAACGCCGTTTGGCCGCGTCTAGTGCACTCTCCGCCGGTTCGCTTGCAGGCAGGCTTGGAACAGCGTCAAACGCTGTTTCCGAGCTCCCCACAAGCAGAGAAGCTGTTTGCAGCACGGAAAACGCTTCTCCTAGCCTGGGAAGCGAGAAAACGCCGTTTGGCCGCGTCTAGTGCACTCTCCGCCGGTTCGCTTGCAGGCAGGCTTGGAACAGCGTCAAACGCTGTTTCCGAGCTCCCCACAAGCAGAGAAGCTGTTTGCAGCACGGAAAACGCTTCTCCTAGCCTGGGAAGCGAGAAAACGCCGTTTGGCCGCGTCTAGTGCACTCTCCGCCGGTTCGCTTGCAGGCAGGCTTGGAACAGCGTCAAACGCTGTTTCCGAGCTCCCCACAAGCAGAGAAGCTGTTTGCAGCACGGAAAACGCTTCTCCTAGCCTGGGAAGCGAGAAAACGCCGTTTGGCCGCGTCTAGTGCACTCTCCGCCGGTTCGCTTGCAGGCAGGCTGGGAACAGCGTCAAACGCTGTTTCCGAGCTCCCCACAAGCAGAGAAGCTGTTTGCAGCACGGAAAACGCTTCTCCTAGCCTGGGAAGCGAGAAAACGCCGTTTGGCCGCGTCTAGTGCACTCTCCGCCGGTTCGCTTGCAGGCAGGCTTGGAACAGCGTCAAACGCTGTTTCCGAGCTCCCCACAAGCAGAGAAGCTGTTTGCAGCACGGAAAACGCTTCTCCTAGCCTGGGAAGCGAGAAAACGCCGTTTGGCCGCGTCTAGTGCACTCTCCGCCGGTTCGCTTGCAGGCAGGCTTGGAACAGCGTCAAACGCTGTTTCCGAGCTCCCCACAAGCAGAGAAGCTGTTTGCAGCACGGAAAACGCTTCTCCTAGCCTGGGAAGCGAGAAAACGCCGTTTGGCCGCGTCTAGTGCACTCTCCGCCGGTTCGCTTGCAGGCAGGCTGGGAACAGCGTCAAACGCTGTTTCCGAGCTCCCCACAAGCAGAGAAGCTGTTTGCAGCACGGAAAACGCTTCTCCTAGCCTGGGAAGCGAGAAAACGCCGTTTGGCCGCGTCTAGTGCACTCTCCGCCGGTTCGCTTGCAGGCAGGCTTGGAACAGCGTCAAACGCTGTTTCCGAGCTCCCCACAAGCAGAGAAGCTGTTTGCAGCACGGAAAACGCTTCTCCTAGCCTGGGAAGCGAGAAAACGCCGTTTGGCCGCGTCTAGTGCACTCTCCGCCGGTTCGCTTGCAGGCAGGCTTGGAACAGCGTCAAACGCTGTTTCCGAGCTCCCCACAAGCAGAGAAGCTGTTTGCAGCACGGAAAACGCTTCTCCTAGCCTGGGAAGCGAGAAAACGCCGTTTGGCCGCGTCTAGTGCACTCTCCGCCGGTTCGCTTGCAGGCAGGCTTGGAACAGCGTCAAACGCTGTTTCCGAGCTCCCCACAAGCAGAGAAGCTGTTTGCAGCACGGAAAACGCTTCTCCTAGCCTGGGAAGCGAGAAAACGCCGTTTGGCCGCGTCTAGTGCACTCTCCGCCGGTTCGCTTGCAGGCAGGCTTGGAACAGCGTCAAACGCTGTTTCCGAGCTCCCCACAAGCAGAGAAGCTGTTTGCAGCACGGAAAACGCTTCTCCTAGCCTGGGAAGCGAGAAAACGCCGTTTGGCCGCGTCTAGTGCACTCTCCGCCGGTTCGCTTGCAGGCAGGCTGGGAACAGCGTCAAACGCTGTTTCCGAGCTCCCCACAAGCAGAGAAGCTGTTTGCAGCACGGAAAACGCTTCTCCTAGCCTGGGAAGCGAGAAAACGCCGTTTGGCCGCGTCTAGTGCACTCTCCGCCGGTTCGCTTGCAGGCAGGCTTGGAACAGCGTCAAACGCTGTTTCCGAGCTCCCCACAAGCAGAGAAGCTGTTTGCAGCACGGAAAACGCTTCTCCTAGCCTGGGAAGCGAGAAAACGCCGTTTGGCCGCGTCTAGTGCACTCTCCGCCGGTTCGCTTGCAGGCAGGCTTGGAACAGCGTCAAACGCTGTTTCCGAGCTCCCCACAAGCAGAGAAGCTGTTTGCAGCACGGAAAACGCTTCTCCTAGCCTGGGAAGCGAGAAAACGCCGTTTGGCCGCGTCTAGTGCACTCTCCGCCGGTTCGCTTGCAGGCAGGCTTGGAACAGCGTCAAACGCTGTTTCCGAGCTCCCCACAAGCAGAGAAGCTGTTTGCAGCACGGAAAACGCTTCTCCTAGCCTGGGAAGCGAGAAAACGCCGTTTGGCCGCGTCTAGTGCACTCTCCGCCGGTTCGCTTGCAGGCAGGCTTGGAACAGCGTCAAACGCTGTTTCCGAGCTCCCCACAAGCAGAGAAGCTGTTTGCAGCACGGAAAACGCTTCTCCTAGCCTGGGAAGCGAGAAAACGCCGTTTGGCCGCGTCTAGTGCACTCTCCGCCGGTTCGCTTGCAGGCAGGCTTGGAACAGCGTCAAACGCTGTTTCCGAGCTCCCCACAAGCAGAGAAGCTGTTTGCAGCACGGAAAACGCTTCTCCTAGCCTGGGAAGCGAGAAAACGCCGTTTGGCCGCGTCTAGTGCACTCTCCGCCGGTTCGCTTGCAGGCAGGCTTGGAACAGCGTCAAACGCTGTTTCCGAGCTCCCCACAAGCAGAGAAGCTGTTTGCAGCACGGAAAACGCTTCTCCTAGCCTGGGAAGCGAGAAAACGCCGTTTGGCCGCGTCTAGTGCACTCTCCGCCGGTTCGCTTGCAGGCAGGCTTGGAACAGCGTCAAACGCTGTTTCCGAGCTCCCCACAAGCAGAGAAGCTGTTTGCAGCACGGAAAACGCTTCTCCTAGCCTGGGAAGCGAGAAAACGCCGTTTGGCCGCGTCTAGTGCACTCTCCGCCGGTTCGCTTGCAGGCAGGCTTGGAACAGCGTCAAACGCTGTTTCCGAGCTCCCCACAAGCAGAGAAGCTGTTTGCAGCACGGAAAACGCTTCTCCTAGCCTGGGAAGCGAGAAAACGCCGTTTGGCCGCGTCTAGTGCACTCTCCGCCGGTTCGCTTGCAGGCAGGCTTGGAACAGCGTCAAACGCTGTTTCCGAGCTCCCCACAAGCAGAGAAGCTGTTTGCAGCACGGAAAACGCTTCTCCTAGCCTGGGAAGCGAGAAAACGCCGTTTGGCCGCGTCTAGTGCACTCTCCGCCGGTTCGCTTGCAGGCAGGCTTGGAACAGCGTCAAACGCTGTTTCCGAGCTCCCCACAAGCAGAGAAGCTGTTTGCAGCACGGAAAACGCTTCTCCTAGCCTGGGAAGCGAGAAAACGCCGTTTGGCCGCGTCTAGTGCACTCTCCGCCGGTTCGCTTGCAGGCAGGCTTGGAACAGCGTCAAACGCTGTTTCCGAGCTCCCCACAAGCAGAGAAGCTGTTTGCAGCACGGAAAACGCTTCTCCTAGCCTGGGAAGCGAGAAAACGCCGTTTGGCCGCGTCTAGTGCACTCTCCGCCGGTTCGCTTGCAGGCAGGCTTGGAACAGCGTCAAACGCTGTTTCCGAGCTCCCCACAAGCAGAGAAGCTGTTTGCAGCACGGAAAACGCTTCTCCTAGCCTGGGAAGCGAGAAAACGCCGTTTGGCCGCGTCTAGTGCACTCTCCGCCGGTTCGCTTGCAGGCAGGCTGGGAACAGCGTCAAACGCTGTTTCCGAGCTCCCCACAAGCAGAGAAGCTGTTTGCAGCACGGAAAACGCTTCTCCTAGCCTGGGAAGCGAGAAAACGCCGTTTGGCCGCGTCTAGTGCACTCTCCGCCGGTTCGCTTGCAGGCAGGCTTGGAACAGCGTCAAACGCTGTTTCCGAGCTCCCCACAAGCAGAGAAGCTGTTTGCAGCACGGAAAACGCTTCTCCTAGCCTGGGAAGCGAGAAAACGCCGTTTGGCCGCGTCTAGTGCACTCTCCGCCGGTTCGCTTGCAGGCAGGCTTGGAACAGCGTCAAACGCTGTTTCCGAGCTCCCCACAAGCAGAGAAGCTGTTTGCAGCACGGAAAACGCTTCTCCTAGCCTGGGAAGCGAGAAAACGCCGTTTGGCCGCGTCTAGTGCACTCTCCGCCGGTTCGCTTGCAGGCAGGCTTGGAACAGCGTCAAACGCTGTTTCCGAGCTCCCCACAAGCAGAGAAGCTGTTTGCAGCACGGAAAACGCTTCTCCTAGCCTGGGAAGCGAGAAAACGCCGTTTGGCCGCGTCTAGTGCACTCTCCGCCGGTTCGCTTGCAGGCAGGCTTGGAACAGCGTCAAACGCTGTTTCCGAGCTCCCCACAAGCAGAGAAGCTGTTTGCAGCACGGAAAACGCTTCTCCTAGCCTGGGAAGCGAGAAAACGCCGTTTGGCCGCGTCTAGTGCACTCTCCGCCGGTTCGCTTGCAGGCAGGCTGGGAACAGCGTCAAACGCTGTTTCCGAGCTCCCCACAAGCAGAGAAGCTGTTTGCAGCACGGAAAACGCTTCTCCTAGCCTGGGAAGCGAGAAAACGCCGTTTGGCCGCGTCTAGTGCACTCTCCGCCGGTTCGCTTGCAGGCAGGCTTGGAACAGCGTCAAACGCTGTTTCCGAGCTCCCCACAAGCAGAGAAGCTGTTTGCAGCACGGAAAACGCTTCTCCTAGCCTGGGAAGCGAGAAAACGCCGTTTGGCCGCGTCTAGTGCACTCTCCGCCGGTTCGCTTGCAGGCAGGCTTGGAACAGCGTCAAACGCTGTTTCCGAGCTCCCCACAAGCAGAGAAGCTGTTTGCAGCACGGAAAACGCTTCTCCTAGCCTGGGAAGCGAGAAAACGCCGTTTGGCCGCGTCTAGTGCACTCTCCGCCGGTTCGCTTGCAGGCAGGCTTGGAACAGCGTCAAACGCTGTTTCCGAGCTCCCCACAAGCAGAGAAGCTGTTTGCAGCACGGAAAACGCTTCTCCTAGCCTGGGAAGCGAGAAAACGCCGTTTGGCCGCGTCTAGTGCACTCTCCGCCGGTTCGCTTGCAGGCAGGCTGGGAACAGCGTCAAACGCTGTTTCCGAGCTCCCCACAAGCAGAGAAGCTGTTTGCAGCACGGAAAACGCTTCTCCTAGCCTGGGAAGCGAGAAAACGCCGTTTGGCCGCGTCTAGTGCACTCTCCGCCGGTTCGCTTGCAGGCAGGCTTGGAACAGCGTCAAACGCTGTTTCCGAGCTCCCCACAAGCAGAGAAGCTGTTTGCAGCACGGAAAACGCTTCTCCTAGCCTGGGAAGCGAGAAAACGCCGTTTGGCCGCGTCTAGTGCACTCTCCGCCGGTTCGCTTGCAGGCAGGCTTGGAACAGCGTCAAACGCTGTTTCCGAGCTCCCCACAAGCAGAGAAGCTGTTTGCAGCACGGAAAACGCTTCTCCTAGCCTGGGAAGCGAGAAAACGCCGTTTGGCCGCGTCTAGTGCACTCTCCGCCGGTTCGCTTGCAGGCAGGCTTGGAACAGCGTCAAACGCTGTTTCCGAGCTCCCCACAAGCAGAGAAGCTGTTTGCAGCACGGAAAACGCTTCTCCTAGCCTGGGAAGCGAGAAAACGCCGTTTGGCCGCGTCTAGTGCACTCTCCGCCGGTTCGCTTGCAGGCAGGCTTGGAACAGCGTCAAACGCTGTTTCCGAGCTCCCCACAAGCAGAGAAGCTGTTTGCAGCACGGAAAACGCTTCTCCTAGCCTGGGAAGCGAGAAAACGCCGTTTGGCCGCGTCTAGTGCACTCTCCGCCGGTTCGCTTGCAGGCAGGCTTGGAACAGCGTCAAACGCTGTTTCCGAGCTCCCCACAAGCAGAGAAGCTGTTTGCAGCACGGAAAACGCTTCTCCTAGCCTGGGAAGCGAGAAAACGCCGTTTGGCCGCGTCTAGTGCACTCTCCGCCGGTTCGCTTGCAGGCAGGCTTGGAACAGCGTCAAACGCTGTTTCCGAGCTCCCCACAAGCAGAGAAGCTGTTTGCAGCACGGAAAACGCTTCTCCTAGCCTGGGAAGCGAGAAAACGCCGTTTGGCCGCGTCTAGTGCACTCTCCGCCGGTTCGCTTGCAGGCAGGCTTGGAACAGCGTCAAACGCTGTTTCCGAGCTCCCCACAAGCAGAGAAGCTGTTTGCAGCACGGAAAACGCTTCTCCTAGCCTGGGAAGCGAGAAAACGCCGTTTGGCCGCGTCTAGTGCACTCTCCGCCGGTTCGCTTGCAGGCAGGCTTGGAACAGCGTCAAACGCTGTTTCCGAGCTCCCCACAAGCAGAGAAGCTGTTTGCAGCACGGAAAACGCTTCTCCTAGCCTGGGAAGCGAGAAAACGCCGTTTGGCCGCGTCTAGTGCACTCTCCGCCGGTTCGCTTGCAGGCAGGCTTGGAACAGCGTCAAACGCTGTTTCCGAGCTCCCCACAAGCAGAGAAGCTGTTCTGCAGCACGGAAAACGCTTCTCCTAGCCTGGGAAGCGAGAAAACGCCGTTTGGCC
>NW_027095372.1:0-21086 GCF_029207755.1 Chamaea fasciata
TGTTTCCGAGCTCCCCACAAGCAGAGAAGCTGTTTGCAGCACGGAAAACGCTTCTCCTAGCCTGGGAAGCGAGAAAACGCCGTTTGGCCGCGTCTAGTGCACTCTCCGCCGGTTCGCTTGCAGGCAGGCTGGGAACAGCGTCAAACGCTGTTTCCGAGCTCCCCACAAGCAGAGAAGCTGTTTGCAGCACGGAAAACGCTTCTCCTAGCCTGGGAAGCGAGAAAACGCCGTTTGGCCGCGTCTAGTGCACTCTCCGCCGGTTCGCTTGCAGGCAGGCTGGGAACAGCGTCAAACGCTGTTTCCGAGCTCCCCACAAGCAGAGAAGCTGTTTGCAGCACGGAAAACGCTTCTCCTAGCCTGGGAAGCGAGAAAACGCCGTTTGGCCGCGTCTAGTGCACTCTCCGCCGGTTCGCTTGCAGGCAGGCTGGGAACAGCGTCAAACGCTGTTTCCGAGCTCCCCACAAGCAGAGAAGCTGTTTGCAGCACGGAAAACGCTTCTCCTAGCCTGGGAAGCGAGAAAACGCCGTTTGGCCGCGTCTAGTGCACTCTCCGCCGGTTCGCTTGCAGGCAGGCTGGGAACAGCGTCAAACGCTGTTTCCGAGCTCCCCACAAGCAGAGAAGCTGTTTGCAGCACGGAAAACGCTTCTCCTAGCCTGGGAAGCGAGAAAACGCCGTTTGGCCGCGTCTAGTGCACTCTCCGCCGGTTCGCTTGCAGGCAGGCTGGGAACAGCGTCAAACGCTGTTTCCGAGCTCCCCACAAGCAGAGAAGCTGTTTGCAGCACGGAAAACGCTTCTCCTAGCCTGGGAAGCGAGAAAACGCCGTTTGGCCGCGTCTAGTGCACTCTCCGCCGGTTCGCTTGCAGGCAGGCTGGGAACAGCGTCAAACGCTGTTTCCGAGCTCCCCACAAGCAGAGAAGCTGTTTGCAGCACGGAAAACGCTTCTCCTAGCCTGGGAAGCGAGAAAACGCCGTTTGGCCGCGTCTAGTGCACTCTCCGCCGGTTCGCTTGCAGGCAGGCTGGGAACAGCGTCAAACGCTGTTTCCGAGCTCCCCACAAGCAGAGAAGCTGTTTGCAGCACGGAAAACGCTTCTCCTAGCCTGGGAAGCGAGAAAACGCCGTTTGGCCGCGTCTAGTGCACTCTCCGCCGGTTCGCTTGCAGGCAGGCTGGGAACAGCGTCAAACGCTGTTTCCGAGCTCCCCACAAGCAGAGAAGCTGTTTGCAGCACGGAAAACGCTTCTCCTAGCCTGGGAAGCGAGAAAACGCCGTTTGGCCGCGTCTAGTGCACTCTCCGCCGGTTCGCTTGCAGGCAGGCTGGGAACAGCGTCAAACGCTGTTTCCGAGCTCCCCACAAGCAGAGAAGCTGTTTGCAGCACGGAAAACGCTTCTCCTAGCCTGGGAAGCGAGAAAACGCCGTTTGGCCGCGTCTAGTGCACTCTCCGCCGGTTCGCTTGCAGGCAGGCTGGGAACAGCGTCAAACGCTGTTTCCGAGCTCCCCACAAGCAGAGAAGCTGTTTGCAGCACGGAAAACGCTTCTCCTAGCCTGGGAAGCGAGAAAACGCCGTTTGGCCGCGTCTAGTGCACTCTCCGCCGGTTCGCTTGCAGGCAGGCTGGGAACAGCGTCAAACGCTGTTTCCGAGCTCCCCACAAGCAGAGAAGCTGTTTGCAGCACGGAAAACGCTTCTCCTAGCCTGGGAAGCGAGAAAACGCCGTTTGGCCGCGTCTAGTGCACTCTCCGCCGGTTCGCTTGCAGGCAGGCTGGGAACAGCGTCAAACGCTGTTTCCGAGCTCCCCACAAGCAGAGAAGCTGTTTGCAGCACGGAAAACGCTTCTCCTAGCCTGGGAAGCGAGAAAACGCCGTTTGGCCGCGTCTAGTGCACTCTCCGCCGGTTCGCTTGCAGGCAGGCTGGGAACAGCGTCAAACGCTGTTTCCGAGCTCCCCACAAGCAGAGAAGCTGTTTGCAGCACGGAAAACGCTTCTCCTAGCCTGGGAAGCGAGAAAACGCCGTTTGGCCGCGTCTAGTGCACTCTCCGCCGGTTCGCTTGCAGGCAGGCTGGGAACAGCGTCAAACGCTGTTTCCGAGCTCCCCACAAGCAGAGAAGCTGTTTGCAGCACGGAAAACGCTTCTCCTAGCCTGGGAAGCGAGAAAACGCCGTTTGGCCGCGTCTAGTGCACTCTCCGCCGGTTCGCTTGCAGGCAGGCTGGGAACAGCGTCAAACGCTGTTTCCGAGCTCCCCACAAGCAGAGAAGCTGTTTGCAGCACGGAAAACGCTTCTCCTAGCCTGGGAAGCGAGAAAACGCCGTTTGGCCGCGTCTAGTGCACTCTCCGCCGGTTCGCTTGCAGGCAGGCTGGGAACAGCGTCAAACGCTGTTTCCGAGCTCCCCACAAGCAGAGAAGCTGTTTGCAGCACGGAAAACGCTTCTCCTAGCCTGGGAAGCGAGAAAACGCCGTTTGGCCGCGTCTAGTGCACTCTCCGCCGGTTCGCTTGCAGGCAGGCTGGGAACAGCGTCAAACGCTGTTTCCGAGCTCCCCCCACAAGCAGAGAAGCTGTTTGCAGCACGGAAAACGCTTCTCCTAGCCTGGGAAGCGAGAAAACGCCGTTTGGCCGCGTCTAGTGCACTCTCCGCCGGTTCGCTTGCAGGCAGGCTTGGAACAGCGTCAAACGCTGTTTCCGAGCTCCCCACAAGCAGAGAAGCTGTTTGCAGCACGGAAAACGCTTCTCCTAGCCTGGGAAGCGAGAAAACGCCGTTTGGCCGCGTCTAGTGCACTCTCCGCCGGTTCGCTTGCAGGCAGGCTTGGAACAGCGTCAAACGCTGTTTCCGAGCTCCCCACAAGCAGAGAAGCTGTTTGCAGCACGGAAAACGCTTCTCCTAGCCTGGGAAGCGAGAAAACGCCGTTTGGCCGCGTCTAGTGCACTCTCCGCCGGTTCGCTTGCAGGCAGGCTTGGAACAGCGTCAAACGCTGTTTCCGAGCTCCCCACAAGCAGAGAAGCTGTTTGCAGCACGGAAAACGCTTCTCCTAGCCTGGGAAGCGAGAAAACGCCGTTTGGCCGCGTCTAGTGCACTCTCCGCCGGTTCGCTTGCAGGCAGGCTTGGAACAGCGTCAAACGCTGTTTCCGAGCTCCCCACAAGCAGAGAAGCTGTTTGCAGCACGGAAAACGCTTCTCCTAGCCTGGGAAGCGAGAAAACGCCGTTTGGCCGCGTCTAGTGCACTCTCCGCCGGTTCGCTTGCAGGCAGGCTTGGAACAGCGTCAAACGCTGTTTCCGAGCTCCCCACAAGCAGAGAAGCTGTTTGCAGCACGGAAAACGCTTCTCCTAGCCTGGGAAGCGAGAAAACGCCGTTTGGCCGCGTCTAGTGCACTCTCCGCCGGTTCGCTTGCAGGCAGGCTTGGAACAGCGTCAAACGCTGTTTCCGAGCTCCCCACAAGCAGAGAAGCTGTTTGCAGCACGGAAAACGCTTCTCCTAGCCTGGGAAGCGAGAAAACGCCGTTTGGCCGCGTCTAGTGCACTCTCCGCCGGTTCGCTTGCAGGCAGGCTTGGAACAGCGTCAAACGCTGTTTCCGAGCTCCCCACAAGCAGAGAAGCTGTTTGCAGCACGGAAAACGCTTCTCCTAGCCTGGGAAGCGAGAAAACGCCGTTTGGCCGCGTCTAGTGCACTCTCCGCCGGTTCGCTTGCAGGCAGGCTTGGAACAGCGTCAAACGCTGTTTCCGAGCTCCCCACAAGCAGAGAAGCTGTTTGCAGCACGGAAAACGCTTCTCCTAGCCTGGGAAGCGAGAAAACGCCGTTTGGCCGCGTCTAGTGCACTCTCCGCCGGTTCGCTTGCAGGCAGGCTTGGAACAGCGTCAAACGCTGTTTCCGAGCTCCCCACAAGCAGAGAAGCTGTTTGCAGCACGGAAAACGCTTCTCCTAGCCTGGGAAGCGAGAAAACGCCGTTTGGCCGTCTAGTGCACTCTCCGCCGGTTCGCTTGCAGGCAGGCTTGGAACAGCGTCAAACGCTGTTTCCGAGCTCCCCACAAGCAGAGAAGCTGTTTGCAGCACGGAAAACGCTTCTCCTAGCCTGGGAAGCGAGAAAACGCCGTTTGGCCGCGTCTAGTGCACTCTCCGCCGGTTCGCTTGCAGGCAGGCTTGGAACAGCGTCAAACGCTGTTTCCGAGCTCCCCACAAGCAGAGAAGCTGTTTGCAGCACGGAAAACCGCTTCTCCTAGCCTGGGAAGCGAGAAAACGCCGTTTGGCCGCGTCTAGTGCACTCTCCGCCGGTTCGCTTGCAGGCAGGCTTGGAACAGCGTCAAACGCTGTTTCCGAGCTCCCCACAAGCAGAGAAGCTGTTTGCAGCACGGAAAACGCTTCTCCTAGCCTGGGAAGCGAGAAAACGCCGTTTGGCCGCGTCTAGTGCACTCTCCGCCGGTTCGCTTGCAGGCAGGCTTGGAACAGCGTCAAACGCTGTTTCCGAGCTCCCCACAAGCAGAGAAGCTGTTTGCAGCACGGAAAACGCTTCTCCTAGCCTGGGAAGCGAGAAAACGCCGTTTGGCCGCGTCTAGTGCACTCTCCGCCGGTTCGCTTGCAGGCAGGCTTGGAACAGCGTCAAACGCTGTTTCCGAGCTCCCCACAAGCAGAGAAGCTGTTTGCAGCACGGAAAACGCTTCTCCTAGCCTGGGAAGCGAGAAAACGCCGTTTGGCCGCGTCTAGTGCACTCTCCGCCGGTTCGCTTGCAGGCAGGCTTGGAACAGCGTCAAACGCTGTTTCCGAGCTCCCCACAAGCAGAGAAGCTGTTTGCAGCACGGAAAACGCTTCTCCTAGCCTGGGAAGCGAGAAAACGCCGTTTGGCCGCGTCTAGTGCACTCTCCGCCGGTTCGCTTGCAGGCAGGCTTGGAACAGCGTCAAACGCTGTTTCCGAGCTCCCCACAAGCAGAGAAGCTGTTTGCAGCACGGAAAACGCTTCTCCTAGCCTGGGAAGCGAGAAAACGCCGTTTGGCCGCGTCTAGTGCACTCTCCGCCGGTTCGCTTGCAGGCAGGCTTGGAACAGCGTCAAACGCTGTTTCCGAGCTCCCCACAAGCAGAGAAGCTGTTTGCAGCACGGAAAACGCTTCTCCTAGCCTGGGAAGCGAGAAAACGCCGTTTGGCCGCGTCTAGTGCACTCTCCGCCGGTTCGCTTGCAGGCAGGCTTGGAACAGCGTCAAACGCTGTTTCCGAGCTCCCCACAAGCAGAGAAGCTGTTTGCAGCACGGAAAACGCTTCTCCTAGCCTGGGAAGCGAGAAAACGCCGTTTGGCCGCGTCTAGTGCACTCTCCGCCGGTTCGCTTGCAGGCAGGCTTGGAACAGCGTCAAACGCTGTTTCCGAGCTCCCCACAAGCAGAGAAGCTGTTTGCAGCACGGAAAACGCTTCTCCTAGCCTGGGAAGCGAGAAAACGCCGTTTGGCCGCGTCTAGTGCACTCTCCGCCGGTTCGCTTGCAGGCAGGCTTGGAACAGCGTCAAACGCTGTTTCCGAGCTCCCCACAAGCAGAGAAGCTGTTTGCAGCACGGAAAACGCTTCTCCTAGCCTGGGAAGCGAGAAAACGCCGTTTGGCCGCGTCTAGTGCACTCTCCGCCGGTTCGCTTGCAGGCAGGCTTGGAACAGCGTCAAACGCTGTTTCCGAGCTCCCCACAAGCAGAGAAGCTGTTTGCAGCACGGAAAACGCTTCTCCTAGCCTGGGAAGCGAGAAAACGCCGTTTGGCCGCGTCTAGTGCACTCTCCGCCGGTTCGCTTGCAGGCAGGCTTGGAACAGCGTCAAACGCTGTTTCCGAGCTCCCCACAAGCAGAGAAGCTGTTTGCAGCACGGAAAACGCTTCTCCTAGCCTGGGAAGCGAGAAAACGCCGTTTGGCCGCGTCTAGTGCACTCTCCGCCGGTTCGCTTGCAGGCAGGCTTGGAACAGCGTCAAACGCTGTTTCCGAGCTCCCCACAAGCAGAGAAGCTGTTTGCAGCACGGAAAACGCTTCTCCTAGCCTGGGAAGCGAGAAAACGCCGTTTGGCCGCGTCTAGTGCACTCTCCGCCGGTTCGCTTGCAGGCAGGCTTGGAACAGCGTCAAACGCTGTTTCCGAGCTCCCCACAAGCAGAGAAGCTGTTTGCAGCACGGAAAACGCTTCTCCTAGCCTGGGAAGCGAGAAAACGCCGTTTGGCCGCGTCTAGTGCACTCTCCGCCGGTTCGCTTGCAGGCAGGCTTGGAACAGCGTCAAACGCTGTTTCCGAGCTCCCCACAAGCAGAGAAGCTGTTTGCAGCACGGAAAACGCTTCTCCTAGCCTGGGAAGCGAGAAAACGCCGTTTGGCCGCGTCTAGTGCACTCTCCGCCGGTTCGCTTGCAGGCAGGCTTGGAACAGCGTCAAACGCTGTTTCCGAGCTCCCCACAAGCAGAGAAGCTGTTTGCAGCACGGAAAACGCTTCTCCTAGCCTGGGAAGCGAGAAAACGCCGTTTGGCCGCGTCTAGTGCACTCTCCGCCGGTTCGCTTGCAGGCAGGCTTGGAACAGCGTCAAACGCTGTTTCCGAGCTCCCCACAAGCAGAGAAGCTGTTTGCAGCACGGAAAACGCTTCTCCTAGCCTGGGAAGCGAGAAAACGCCGTTTGGCCGCGTCTAGTGCACTCTCCGCCGGTTCGCTTGCAGGCAGGCTTGGAACAGCGTCAAACGCTGTTTCCGAGCTCCCCACAAGCAGAGAAGCTGTTTGCAGCACGGAAAACGCTTCTCCTAGCCTGGGAAGCGAGAAAACGCCGTTTGGCCGCGTCTAGTGCACTCTCCGCCGGTTCGCTTGCAGGCAGGCTTGGAACAGCGTCAAACGCTGTTTCCGAGCTCCCCACAAGCAGAGAAGCTGTTTGCAGCACGGAAAACGCTTCTCCTAGCCTGGGAAGCGAGAAAACGCCGTTTGGCCGCGTCTAGTGCACTCTCCGCCGGTTCGCTTGCAGGCAGGCTTGGAACAGCGTCAAACGCTGTTTCCGAGCTCCCCACAAGCAGAGAAGCTGTTTGCAGCACGGAAAACGCTTCTCCTAGCCTGGGAAGCGAGAAAACGCCGTTTGGCCGCGTCTAGTGCACTCTCCGCCGGTTCGCTTGCAGGCAGGCTTGGAACAGCGTCAAACGCTGTTTCCGAGCTCCCCACAAGCAGAGAAGCTGTTTGCAGCACGGAAAACGCTTCTCCTAGCCTGGGAAGCGAGAAAACGCCGTTTGGCCGCGTCTAGTGCACTCTCCGCCGGTTCGCTTGCAGGCAGGCTTGGAACAGCGTCAAACGCTGTTTCCGAGCTCCCCACAAGCAGAGAAGCTGTTTGCAGCACGGAAAACGCTTCTCCTAGCCTGGGAAGCGAGAAAACGCCGTTTGGCCGCGTCTAGTGCACTCTCCGCCGGTTCGCTTGCAGGCAGGCTTGGAACAGCGTCAAACGCTGTTTCCGAGCTCCCCACAAGCAGAGAAGCTGTTTGCAGCACGGAAAACGCTTCTCCTAGCCTGGGAAGCGAGAAAACGCCGTTTGGCCGCGTCTAGTGCACTCTCCGCCGGTTCGCTTGCAGGCAGGCTTGGAACAGCGTCAAACGCTGTTTCCGAGCTCCCCACAAGCAGAGAAGCTGTTTGCAGCACGGAAAACGCTTCTCCTAGCCTGGGAAGCGAGAAAACGCCGTTTGGCCGCGTCTAGTGCACTCTCCGCCGGTTCGCTTGCAGGCAGGCTTGGAACAGCGTCAAACGCTGTTTCCGAGCTCCCCACAAGCAGAGAAGCTGTTTGCAGCACGGAAAACGCTTCTCCTAGCCTGGGAAGCGAGAAAACGCCGTTTGGCCGCGTCTAGTGCACTCTCCGCCGGTTCGCTTGCAGGCAGGCTTGGAACAGCGTCAAACGCTGTTTCCGAGCTCCCCACAAGCAGAGAAGCTGTTTGCAGCACGGAAAACGCTTCTCCTAGCCTGGGAAGCGAGAAAACGCCGTTTGGCCGCGTCTAGTGCACTCTCCGCCGGTTCGCTTGCAGGCAGGCTTGGAACAGCGTCAAACGCTGTTTCCGAGCTCCCCACAAGCAGAGAAGCTGTTTGCAGCACGGAAAACGCTTCTCCTAGCCTGGGAAGCGAGAAAACGCCGTTTGGCCGCGTCTAGTGCACTCTCCGCCGGTTCGCTTGCAGGCAGGCTTGGAACAGCGTCAAACGCTGTTTCCGAGCTCCCCACAAGCAGAGAAGCTGTTTGCAGCACGGAAAACGCTTCTCCTAGCCTGGGAAGCGAGAAAACGCCGTTTGGCCGCGTCTAGTGCACTCTCCGCCGGTTCGCTTGCAGGCAGGCTTGGAACAGCGTCAAACGCTGTTTCCGAGCTCCCCACAAGCAGAGAAGCTGTTTGCAGCACGGAAAACGCTTCTCCTAGCCTGGGAAGCGAGAAAACGCCGTTTGGCCGCGTCTAGTGCACTCTCCGCCGGTTCGCTTGCAGGCAGGCTTGGAACAGCGTCAAACGCTGTTTCCGAGCTCCCCACAAGCAGAGAAGCTGTTTGCAGCACGGAAAACGCTTCTCCTAGCCTGGGAAGCGAGAAAACGCCGTTTGGCCGCGTCTAGTGCACTCTCCGCCGGTTCGCTTGCAGGCAGGCTTGGAACAGCGTCAAACGCTGTTTCCGAGCTCCCCACAAGCAGAGAAGCTGTTTGCAGCACGGAAAACGCTTCTCCTAGCCTGGGAAGCGAGAAAACGCCGTTTGGCCGCGTCTAGTGCACTCTCCGCCGGTTCGCTTGCAGGCAGGCTTGGAACAGCGTCAAACGCTGTTTCCGAGCTCCCCACAAGCAGAGAAGCTGTTTGCAGCACGGAAAACGCTTCTCCTAGCCTGGGAAGCGAGAAAACGCCGTTTGGCCGCGTCTAGTGCACTCTCCGCCGGTTCGCTTGCAGGCAGGCTTGGAACAGCGTCAAACGCTGTTTCCGAGCTCCCCACAAGCAGAGAAGCTGTTTGCAGCACGGAAAACGCTTCTCCTAGCCTGGGAAGCGAGAAAACGCCGTTTGGCCGCGTCTAGTGCACTCTCCGCCGGTTCGCTTGCAGGCAGGCTTGGAACAGCGTCAAACGCTGTTTCCGAGCTCCCCACAAGCAGAGAAGCTGTTTGCAGCACGGAAAACGCTTCTCCTAGCCTGGGAAGCGAGAAAACGCCGTTTGGCCGCGTCTAGTGCACTCTCCGCCGGTTCGCTTGCAGGCAGGCTTGGAACAGCGTCAAACGCTGTTTCCGAGCTCCCCACAAGCAGAGAAGCTGTTTGCAGCACGGAAAACGCTTCTCCTAGCCTGGGAAGCGAGAAAACGCCGTTTGGCCGCGTCTAGTGCACTCTCCGCCGGTTCGCTTGCAGGCAGGCTTGGAACAGCGTCAAACGCTGTTTCCGAGCTCCCCACAAGCAGAGAAGCTGTTTGCAGCACGGAAAACGCTTCTCCTAGCCTGGGAAGCGAGAAAACGCCGTTTGGCCGCGTCTAGTGCACTCTCCGCCGGTTCGCTTGCAGGCAGGCTTGGAA
The DNA here is from genome assembly GCF_029207755.1 of Chamaea fasciata. Classification (NCBI taxonomy): domain Eukaryota; kingdom Metazoa; phylum Chordata; class Aves; order Passeriformes; family Sylviidae; genus Chamaea; species Chamaea fasciata. The sequence goes on from NW_027095372.1 coordinate 9,461, forward strand.
CAGCGTCAAACGCTGTTTCCGAGCTCCCCACAAGCAGAGAAGCTGTTTGCAGCACGGAAAACGCTTCTCCTAGCCTGGGAAGCGAGAAAACGCCGTTTGGCCGCGTCTAGTGCACTCTCCGCCGGTTCGCTTGCAGGCAGGCTTGGAACAGCGTCAAACGCTGTTTCCGAGCTCCCCACAAGCAGAGAAGCTGTTTGCAGCACGGAAAACGCTTCTCCTAGCCTGGGAAGCGAGAAAACGCCGTTTGGCCGCGTCTAGTGCACTCTCCGCCGGTTCGCTTGCAGGCAGGCTTGGAACAGCGTCAAACGCTGTTTCCGAGCTCCCCACAAGCAGAGAAGCTGTTTGCAGCACGGAAAACGCTTCTCCTAGCCTGGGAAGCGAGAAAACGCCGTTTGGCCGCGTCTAGTGCACTCTCCGCCGGTTCGCTTGCAGGCAGGCTTGGAACAGCGTCAAACGCTGTTTCCGAGCTCCCCACAAGCAGAGAAGCTGTTTGCAGCACGGAAAACGCTTCTCCTAGCCTGGGAAGCGAGAAAACGCCGTTTGGCCGCGTCTAGTGCACTCTCCGCCGGTTCGCTTGCAGGCAGGCTTGGAACAGCGTCAAACGCTGTTTCCGAGCTCCCCACAAGCAGAGAAGCTGTTTGCAGCACGGAAAACGCTTCTCCTAGCCTGGGAAGCGAGAAAACGCCGTTTGGCCGCGTCTAGTGCACTCTCCGCCGGTTCGCTTGCAGGCAGGCTTGGAACAGCGTCAAACGCTGTTTCCGAGCTCCCCACAAGCAGAGAAGCTGTTTGCAGCACGGAAAACGCTTCTCCTAGCCTGGGAAGCGAGAAAACGCCGTTTGGCCGCGTCTAGTGCACTCTCCGCCGGTTCGCTTGCAGGCAGGCTTGGAACAGCGTCAAACGCTGTTTCCGAGCTCCCCACAAGCAGAGAAGCTGTTTGCAGCACGGAAAACGCTTCTCCTAGCCTGGGAAGCGAGAAAACGCCGTTTGGCCGCGTCTAGTGCACTCTCCGCCGGTTCGCTTGCAGGCAGGCTTGGAACAGCGTCAAACGCTGTTTCCGAGCTCCCCACAAGCAGAGAAGCTGTTTGCAGCACGGAAAACGCTTCTCCTAGCCTGGGAAGCGAGAAAACGCCGTTTGGCCGCGTCTAGTGCACTCTCCGCCGGTTCGCTTGCAGGCAGGCTTGGAACAGCGTCAAACGCTGTTTCCGAGCTCCCCACAAGCAGAGAAGCTGTTTGCAGCACGGAAAACGCTTCTCCTAGCCTGGGAAGCGAGAAAACGCCGTTTGGCCGCGTCTAGTGCACTCTCCGCCGGTTCGCTTGCAGGCAGGCTTGGAACAGCGTCAAACGCTGTTTCCGAGCTCCCCACAAGCAGAGAAGCTGTTTGCAGCACGGAAAACGCTTCTCCTAGCCTGGGAAGCGAGAAAACGCCGTTTGGCCGCGTCTAGTGCACTCTCCGCCGCGGTTCGCTTGCAGGCAGGCTTGGAACAGCGTCAAACGCTGTTTCCGAGCTCCCCACAAGCAGAGAAGCTGTTTGCAGCACGGAAAACGCTTCTCCTAGCCTGGGAAGCGAGAAAACGCCGTTTGGCCGCGTCTAGTGCACTCTCCGCCGGTTCGCTTGCAGGCAGGCTTGGAACAGCGTCAAACGCTGTTTCCGAGCTCCCCACAAGCAGAGAAGCTGTTTGCAGCACGGAAAACGCTTCTCCTAGCCTGGGAAGCGAGAAAACGCCGTTTGGCCGCGTCTAGTGCACTCTCCGCCGGTTCGCTTGCAGGCAGGCTTGGAACAGCGTCAAACGCTGTTTCCGAGCTCCCCACAAGCAGAGAAGCTGTTTGCAGCACGGAAAACGCTTCTCCTAGCCTGGGAAGCGAGAAAACGCCGTTTGGCCGCGTCTAGTGCACTCTCCGCCGGTTCGCTTGCAGGCAGGCTTGGAACAGCGTCAAACGCTGTTTCCGAGCTCCCCACAAGCAGAGAAGCTGTTTGCAGCACGGAAAACGCTTCTCCTAGCCTGGGAAGCGAGAAAACGCCGTTTGGCCGCGTCTAGTGCACTCTCCGCCGGTTCGCTTGCAGGCAGGCTTGGAACAGCGTCAAACGCTGTTTCCGAGCTCCCCACAAGCAGAGAAGCTGTTTGCAGCACGGAAAACGCTTCTCCTAGCCTGGGAAGCGAGAAAACGCCGTTTGGCCGCGTCTAGTGCACTCTCCGCCGGTTCGCTTGCAGGCAGGCTTGGAACAGCGTCAAACGCTGTTTCCGAGCTCCCCACAAGCAGAGAAGCTGTTTGCAGCACGGAAAACGCTTCTCCTAGCCTGGGAAGCGAGAAAACGCCGTTTGGCCGCGTCTAGTGCACTCTCCGCCGGTTCGCTTGCAGGCAGGCTTGGAACAGCGTCAAACGCTGTTTCCGAGCTCCCCACAAGCAGAGAAGCTGTTTGCAGCACGGAAAACGCTTCTCCTAGCCTGGGAAGCGAGAAAACGCCGTTTGGCCGCGTCTAGTGCACTCTCCGCCGGTTCGCTTGCAGGCAGGCTTGGAACAGCGTCAAACGCTGTTTCCGAGCTCCCCACAAGCAGAGAAGCTGTTTGCAGCACGGAAAACGCTTCTCCTAGCCTGGGAAGCGAGAAAACGCCGTTTGGCCGCGTCTAGTGCACTCTCCGCCGGTTCGCTTGCAGGCAGGCTTGGAACAGCGTCAAACGCTGTTTCCGAGCTCCCCACAAGCAGAGAAGCTGTTTGCAGCACGGAAAACGCTTCTCCTAGCCTGGGAAGCGAGAAAACGCCGTTTGGCCGCGTCTAGTGCACTCTCCGCCGGTTCGCTTGCAGGCAGGCTTGGAACAGCGTCAAACGCTGTTTCCGAGCTCCCCACAAGCAGAGAAGCTGTTTGCAGCACGGAAAACGCTTCTCCTAGCCTGGGAAGCGAGAAAACGCCGTTTGGCCGCGTCTAGTGCACTCTCCGCCGGTTCGCTTGCAGGCAGGCTTGGAACAGCGTCAAACGCTGTTTCCGAGCTCCCCACAAGCAGAGAAGCTGTTTGCAGCACGGAAAACGCTTCTCCTAGCCTGGGAAGCGAGAAAACGCCGTTTGGCCGCGTCTAGTGCACTCTCCGCCGGTTCGCTTGCAGGCAGGCTTGGAACAGCGTCAAACGCTGTTTCCGAGCTCCCCACAAGCAGAGAAGCTGTTTGCAGCACGGAAAACGCTTCTCCTAGCCTGGGAAGCGAGAAAACGCCGTTTGGCCGCGTCTAGTGCACTCTCCGCCGGTTCGCTTGCAGGCAGGCTTGGAACAGCGTCAAACGCTGTTTCCGAGCTCCCCACAAGCAGAGAAGCTGTTTGCAGCACGGAAAACGCTTCTCCTAGCCTGGGAAGCGAGAAAACGCCGTTTGGCCGCGTCTAGTGCACTCTCCGCCGGTTCGCTTGCAGGCAGGCTTGGAACAGCGTCAAACGCTGTTTCCGAGCTCCCCACAAGCAGAGAAGCTGTTTGCAGCACGGAAAACGCTTCTCCTAGCCTGGGAAGCGAGAAAACGCCGTTTGGCCGCGTCTAGTGCACTCTCCGCCGGTTCGCTTGCAGGCAGGCTTGGAACAGCGTCAAACGCTGTTTCCGAGCTCCCCACAAGCAGAGAAGCTGTTTGCAGCACGGAAAACGCTTCTCCTAGCCTGGGAAGCGAGAAAACGCCGTTTGGCCGCGTCTAGTGCACTCTCCGCCGGTTCGCTTGCAGGCAGGCTTGGAACAGCGTCAAACGCTGTTTCCGAGCTCCCCACAAGCAGAGAAGCTGTTTGCAGCACGGAAAACGCTTCTCCTAGCCTGGGAAGCGAGAAAACGCCGTTTGGCCGCGTCTAGTGCACTCTCCGCCGGTTCGCTTGCAGGCAGGCTTGGAACAGCGTCAAACGCTGTTTCCGAGCTCCCCACAAGCAGAGAAGCTGTTTGCAGCACGGAAAACGCTTCTCCTAGCCTGGGAAGCGAGAAAACGCCGTTTGGCCGCGTCTAGTGCACTCTCCGCCGGTTCGCTTGCAGGCAGGCTTGGAACAGCGTCAAACGCTGTTTCCGAGCTCCCCACAAGCAGAGAAGCTGTTTGCAGCACGGAAAACGCTTCTCCTAGCCTGGGAAGCGAGAAAACGCCGTTTGGCCGCGTCTAGTGCACTCTCCGCCGGTTCGCTTGCAGGCAGGCTTGGAACAGCGTCAAACGCTGTTTCCGAGCTCCCCACAAGCAGAGAAGCTGTTTGCAGCACGGAAAACGCTTCTCCTAGCCTGGGAAGCGAGAAAACGCCGTTTGGCCGCGTCTAGTGCACTCTCCGCCGGTTCGCTTGCAGGCAGGCTTGGAACAGCGTCAAACGCTGTTTCCGAGCTCCCCACAAGCAGAGAAGCTGTTTGCAGCACGGAAAACGCTTCTCCTAGCCTGGGAAGCGAGAAAACGCCGTTTGGCCGCGTCTAGTGCACTCTCCGCCGGTTCGCTTGCAGGCAGGCTTGGAACAGCGTCAAACGCTGTTTCCGAGCTCCCCACAAGCAGAGAAGCTGTTTGCAGCACGGAAAACGCTTCTCCTAGCCTGGGAAGCGAGAAAACGCCGTTTGGCCGCGTCTAGTGCACTCTCCGCCGGTTCGCTTGCAGGCAGGCTTGGAACAGCGTCAAACGCTGTTTCCGAGCTCCCCACAAGCAGAGAAGCTGTTTGCAGCACGGAAAACGCTTCTCCTAGCCTGGGAAGCGAGAAAACGCCGTTTGGCCGCGTCTAGTGCACTCTCCGCCGGTTCGCTTGCAGGCAGGCTTGGAACAGCGTCAAACGCTGTTTCCGAGCTCCCCACAAGCAGAGAAGCTGTTTGCAGCACGGAAAACGCTTCTCCTAGCCTGGGAAGCGAGAAAACGCCGTTTGGCCGCGTCTAGTGCACTCTCCGCCGGTTCGCTTGCAGGCAGGCTTGGAACAGCGTCAAACGCTGTTTCCGAGCTCCCCACAAGCAGAGAAGCTGTTTGCAGCACGGAAAACGCTTCTCCTAGCCTGGGAAGCGAGAAAACGCCGTTTGGCCGCGTCTAGTGCACTCTCCGCCGGTTCGCTTGCAGGCAGGCTTGGAACAGCGTCAAACGCTGTTTCCGAGCTCCCCACAAGCAGAGAAGCTGTTTGCAGCACGGAAAACGCTTCTCCTAGCCTGGGAAGCGAGAAAACGCCGTTTGGCCGCGTCTAGTGCACTCTCCGCCGGTTCGCTTGCAGGCAGGCTTGGAACAGCGTCAAACGCTGTTTCCGAGCTCCCCACAAGCAGAGAAGCTGTTTGCAGCACGGAAAACGCTTCTCCTAGCCTGGGAAGCGAGAAAACGCCGTTTGGCCGCGTCTAGTGCACTCTCCGCCGGTTCGCTTGCAGGCAGGCTTGGAACAGCGTCAAACGCTGTTTCCGAGCTCCCCACAAGCAGAGAAGCTGTTTGCAGCACGGAAAACGCTTCTCCTAGCCTGGGAAGCGAGAAAACGCCGTTTGGCCGCGTCTAGTGCACTCTCCGCCGGTTCGCTTGCAGGCAGGCTTGGAACAGCGTCAAACGCTGTTTCCGAGCTCCCCACAAGCAGAGAAGCTGTTTGCAGCACGGAAAACGCTTCTCCTAGCCTGGGAAGCGAGAAAACGCCGTTTGGCCGCGTCTAGTGCACTCTCCGCCGGTTCGCTTGCAGGCAGGCTTGGAACAGCGTCAAACGCTGTTTCCGAGCTCCCCACAAGCAGAGAAGCTGTTTGCAGCACGGAAAACGCTTCTCCTAGCCTGGGAAGCGAGAAAACGCCGTTTGGCCGCGTCTAGTGCACTCTCCGCCGGTTCGCTTGCAGGCAGGCTTGGAACAGCGTCAAACGCTGTTTCCGAGCTCCCCACAAGCAGAGAAGCTGTTTGCAGCACGGAAAACGCTTCTCCTAGCCTGGGAAGCGAGAAAACGCCGTTTGGCCGCGTCTAGTGCACTCTCCGCCGGTTCGCTTGCAGGCAGGCTTGGAACAGCGTCAAACGCTGTTTCCGAGCTCCCCACAAGCAGAGAAGCTGTTTGCAGCACGGAAAACGCTTCTCCTAGCCTGGGAAGCGAGAAAACGCCGTTTGGCCGCGTCTAGTGCACTCTCCGCCGGTTCGCTTGCAGGCAGGCTTGGAACAGCGTCAAACGCTGTTTCCGAGCTCCCCACAAGCAGAGAAGCTGTTTGCAGCACGGAAAACGCTTCTCCTAGCCTGGGAAGCGAGAAAACGCCGTTTGGCCGCGTCTAGTGCACTCTCCGCCGGTTCGCTTGCAGGCAGGCTTGGAACAGCGTCAAACGCTGTTTCCGAGCTCCCCACAAGCAGAGAAGCTGTTTGCAGCACGGAAAACGCTTCTCCTAGCCTGGGAAGCGAGAAAACGCCGTTTGGCCGCGTCTAGTGCACTCTCCGCCGGTTCGCTTGCAGGCAGGCTTGGAACAGCGTCAAACGCTGTTTCCGAGCTCCCCACAAGCAGAGAAGCTGTTTGCAGCACGGAAAACGCTTCTCCTAGCCTGGGAAGCGAGAAAACGCCGTTTGGCCGCGTCTAGTGCACTCTCCGCCGGTTCGCTTGCAGGCAGGCTTGGAACAGCGTCAAACGCTGTTTCCGAGCTCCCCACAAGCAGAGAAGCTGTTTGCAGCACGGAAAACGCTTCTCCTAGCCTGGGAAGCGAGAAAACGCCGTTTGGCCGCGTCTAGTGCACTCTCCGCCGGTTCGCTTGCAGGCAGGCTTGGAACAGCGTCAAACGCTGTTTCCGAGCTCCCCACAAGCAGAGAAGCTGTTTGCAGCACGGAAAACGCTTCTCCTAGCCTGGGAAGCGAGAAAACGCCGTTTGGCCGCGTCTAGTGCACTCTCCGCCGGTTCGCTTGCAGGCAGGCTTGGAACAGCGTCAAACGCTGTTTCCGAGCTCCCCACAAGCAGAGAAGCTGTTTGCAGCACGGAAAACGCTTCTCCTAGCCTGGGAAGCGAGAAAACGCCGTTTGGCCGCGTCTAGTGCACTCTCCGCCGGTTCGCTTGCAGGCAGGCTTGGAACAGCGTCAAACGCTGTTTCCGAGCTCCCCACAAGCAGAGAAGCTGTTTGCAGCACGGAAAACGCTTCTCCTAGCCTGGGAAGCGAGAAAACGCCGTTTGGCCGCGTCTAGTGCACTCTCCGCCGGTTCGCTTGCAGGCAGGCTGGGAACAGCGTCAAACGCTGTTTCCGAGCTCCCCACAAGCAGAGAAGCTGTTTGCAGCACGGAAAACGCTTCTCCTAGCCTGGGAAGCGAGAAAACGCCGTTTGGCCGCGTCTAGTGCACTCTCCGCCGGTTCGCTTGCAGGCAGGCTTGGAACAGCGTCAAACGCTGTTTCCGAGCTCCCCACAAGCAGAGAAGCTGTTTGCAGCACGGAAAACGCTTCTCCTAGCCTGGGAAGCGAGAAAACGCCGTTTGGCCGCGTCTAGTGCACTCTCCGCCGGTTCGCTTGCAGGCAGGCTTGGAACAGCGTCAAACGCTGTTTCCGAGCTCCCCACAAGCAGAGAAGCTGTTTGCAGCACGGAAAACGCTTCTCCTAGCCTGGGAAGCGAGAAAACGCCGTTTGGCCGCGTCTAGTGCACTCTCCGCCGGTTCGCTTGCAGGCAGGCTTGGAACAGCGTCAAACGCTGTTTCCGAGCTCCCCACAAGCAGAGAAGCTGTTTGCAGCACGGAAAACGCTTCTCCTAGCCTGGGAAGCGAGAAAACGCCGTTTGGCCGCGTCTAGTGCACTCTCCGCCGGTTCGCTTGCAGGCAGGCTTGGAACAGCGTCAAACGCTGTTTCCGAGCTCCCCACAAGCAGAGAAGCTGTTTGCAGCACGGAAAACGCTTCTCCTAGCCTGGGAAGCGAGAAAACGCCGTTTGGCCGCGTCTAGTGCACTCTCCGCCGGTTCGCTTGCAGGCAGGCTTGGAACAGCGTCAAACGCTGTTTCCGAGCTCCCCACAAGCAGAGAAGCTGTTTGCAGCACGGAAAACGCTTCTCCTAGCCTGGGAAGCGAGAAAACGCCGTTTGGCCGCGTCTAGTGCACTCTCCGCCGGTTCGCTTGCAGGCAGGCTGGGAACAGCGTCAAACGCTGTTTCCGAGCTCCCCACAAGCAGAGAAGCTGTTTGCAGCACGGAAAACGCTTCTCCTAGCCTGGGAAGCGAGAAAACGCCGTTTGGCCGCGTCTAGTGCACTCTCCGCCGGTTCGCTTGCAGGCAGGCTTGGAACAGCGTCAAACGCTGTTTCCGAGCTCCCCACAAGCAGAGAAGCTGTTTGCAGCACGGAAAACGCTTCTCCTAGCCTGGGAAGCGAGAAAACGCCGTTTGGCCGCGTCTAGTGCACTCTCCGCCGGTTCGCTTGCAGGCAGGCTTGGAACAGCGTCAAACGCTGTTTCCGAGCTCCCCACAAGCAGAGAAGCTGTTTGCAGCACGGAAAACGCTTCTCCTAGCCTGGGAAGCGAGAAAACGCCGTTTGGCCGCGTCTAGTGCACTCTCCGCCGGTTCGCTTGCAGGCAGGCTTGGAACAGCGTCAAACGCTGTTTCCGAGCTCCCCACAAGCAGAGAAGCTGTTTGCAGCACGGAAAACGCTTCTCCTAGCCTGGGAAGCGAGAAAACGCCGTTTGGCCGCGTCTAGTGCACTCTCCGCCGGTTCGCTTGCAGGCAGGCTTGGAACAGCGTCAAACGCTGTTTCCGAGCTCCCCACAAGCAGAGAAGCTGTTTGCAGCACGGAAAACGCTTCTCCTAGCCTGGGAAGCGAGAAAACGCCGTTTGGCCGCGTCTAGTGCACTCTCCGCCGGTTCGCTTGCAGGCAGGCTTGGAACAGCGTCAAACGCTGTTTCCGAGCTCCCCACAAGCAGAGAAGCTGTTTGCAGCACGGAAAACGCTTCTCCTAGCCTGGGAAGCGAGAAAACGCCGTTTGGCCGCGTCTAGTGCACTCTCCGCCGGTTCGCTTGCAGGCAGGCTTGGAACAGCGTCAAACGCTGTTTCCGAGCTCCCCACAAGCAGAGAAGCTGTTTGCAGCACGGAAAACGCTTCTCCTAGCCTGGGAAGCGAGAAAACGCCGTTTGGCCGCGTCTAGTGCACTCTCCGCCGGTTCGCTTGCAGGCAGGCTTGGAACAGCGTCAAACGCTGTTTCCGAGCTCCCCACAAGCAGAGAAGCTGTTTGCAGCACGGAAAACGCTTCTCCTAGCCTGGGAAGCGAGAAAACGCCGTTTGGCCGCGTCTAGTGCACTCTCCGCCGGTTCGCTTGCAGGCAGGCTTGGAACAGCGTCAAACGCTGTTTCCGAGCTCCCCACAAGCAGAGAAGCTGTTTGCAGCACGGAAAACGCTTCTCCTAGCCTGGGAAGCGAGAAAACGCCGTTTGGCCGCGTCTAGTGCACTCTCCGCCGGTTCGCTTGCAGGCAGGCTTGGAACAGCGTCAAACGCTGTTTCCGAGCTCCCCACAAGCAGAGAAGCTGTTTGCAGCACGGAAAACGCTTCTCCTAGCCTGGGAAGCGAGAAAACGCCGTTTGGCCGCGTCTAGTGCACTCTCCGCCGGTTCGCTTGCAGGCAGGCTTGGAACAGCGTCAAACGCTGTTTCCGAGCTCCCCACAAGCAGAGAAGCTGTTTGCAGCACGGAAAACGCTTCTCCTAGCCTGGGAAGCGAGAAAACGCCGTTTGGCCGCGTCTAGTGCACTCTCCGCCGGTTCGCTTGCAGGCAGGCTTGGAACAGCGTCAAACGCTGTTTCCGAGCTCCCCACAAGCAGAGAAGCTGTTTGCAGCACGGAAAACGCTTCTCCTAGCCTGGGAAGCGAGAAAACGCCGTTTGGCCGCGTCTAGTGCACTCTCCGCCGGTTCGCTTGCAGGCAGGCTTGGAACAGCGTCAAACGCTGTTTCCGAGCTCCCCACAAGCAGAGAAGCTGTTTGCAGCACGGAAAACGCTTCTCCTAGCCTGGGAAGCGAGAAAACGCCGTTTGGCCGCGTCTAGTGCACTCTCCGCCGGTTCGCTTGCAGGCAGGCTTGGAACAGCGTCAAACGCTGTTTCCGAGCTCCCCACAAGCAGAGAAGCTGTTTGCAGCACGGAAAACGCTTCTCCTAGCCTGGGAAGCGAGAAAACGCCGTTTGGCCGCGTCTAGTGCACTCTCCGCCGGTTCGCTTGCAGGCAGGCTTGGAACAGCGTCAAACGCTGTTTCCGAGCTCCCCACAAGCAGAGAAGCTGTTTGCAGCACGGAAAACGCTTCTCCTAGCCTGGGAAGCGAGAAAACGCCGTTTGGCCGCGTCTAGTGCACTCTCCGCCGGTTCGCTTGCAGGCAGGCTTGGAACAGCGTCAAACGCTGTTTCCGAGCTCCCCACAAGCAGAGAAGCTGTTTGCAGCACGGAAAACGCTTCTCCTAGCCTGGGAAGCGAGAAAACGCCGTTTGGCCGCGTCTAGTGCACTCTCCGCCGGTTCGCTTGCAGGCAGGCTTGGAACAGCGTCAAACGCTGTTTCCGAGCTCCCCACAAGCAGAGAAGCTGTTTGCAGCACGGAAAACGCTTCTCCTAGCCTGGGAAGCGAGAAAACGCCGTTTGGCCGCGTCTAGTGCACTCTCCGCCGGTTCGCTTGCAGGCAGGCTTGGAACAGCGTCAAACGCTGTTTCCGAGCTCCCCACAAGCAGAGAAGCTGTTTGCAGCACGGAAAACGCTTCTCCTAGCCTGGGAAGCGAGAAAACGCCGTTTGGCCGCGTCTAGTGCACTCTCCGCCGGTTCGCTTGCAGGCAGGCTTGGAACAGCGTCAAACGCTGTTTCCGAGCTCCCCACAAGCAGAGAAGCTGTTTGCAGCACGGAAAACGCTTCTCCTAGCCTGGGAAGCGAGAAAACGCCGTTTGGCCGCGTCTAGTGCACTCTCCGCCGGTTCGCTTGCAGGCAGGCTTGGAACAGCGTCAAACGCTGTTTCCGAGCTCCCCACAAGCAGAGAAGCTGTTTGCAGCACGGAAAACGCTTCTCCTAGCCTGGGAAGCGAGAAAACGCCGTTTGGCCGCGTCTAGTGCACTCTCCGCCGGTTCGCTTGCAGGCAGGCTTGGAACAGCGTCAAACGCTGTTTCCGAGCTCCCCACAAGCAGAGAAGCTGTTTGCAGCACGGAAAACGCTTCTCCTAGCCTGGGAAGCGAGAAAACGCCGTTTGGCCGCGTCTAGTGCACTCTCCGCCGGTTCGCTTGCAGGCAGGCTTGGAACAGCGTCAAACGCTGTTTCCGAGCTCCCCACAAGCAGAGAAGCTGTTTGCAGCACGGAAAACGCTTCTCCTAGCCTGGGAAGCGAGAAAACGCCGTTTGGCCGCGTCTAGTGCACTCTCCGCCGGTTCGCTTGCAGGCAGGCTTGGAACAGCGTCAAACGCTGTTTCCGAGCTCCCCACAAGCAGAGAAGCTGTTTGCAGCACGGAAAACGCTTCTCCTAGCCTGGGAAGCGAGAAAACGCCGTTTGGCCTGCGTCTAGTGCACTCTCCGCCGGTTCGCTTGCAGGCAGGCTTGGAACAGCGTCAAACGCTGTTTCCGAGCTCCCCACAAGCAGAGAAGCTGTTTGCAGCACGGAAAACGCTTCTCCTAGCCTGGGAAGCGAGAAAACGCCGTTTGGCCGCGTCTAGTGCACTCTCCGCCGGTTCGCTTGCAGGCAGGCTTGGAACAGCGTCAAACGCTGTTTCCGAGCTCCCCACAAGCAGAGAAGCTGTTTGCAGCACGGAAAACGCTTCTCCTAGCCTGGG